>NW_027554161.1:0-97006 GCF_045843805.1 Urocitellus parryii
TGTCCTATTGAAGTAGCCCCAAGCAGAGACTGACGAGAATCACTTTCATTGAAAGGGGTTGCCAAGCTTCCAAAAAATACGAGTTTCCTGAAATCTCAGCAAACATTTTTTCACCCAATCTTGATGATACTTCCATTTAATGATCAGTACACCAATCCCACTTGGCTCACCAAATTTCGTTCTTCTAGGTCAAACCGTTCCTTTGCAGTAACCGTTTTCATATTTAGGTTTCACTCTGTTTTCTGCTATATGGATACATGTAGTTGGAAGTCTAAATCAAACACGGTTTGTGCTAGCTCTTTGAAACTTGGCACAATAATGTAGTTCCAGGTTCTATCGCTATGGTTTGTGTCCTATTGAAGTAGCCCCAAGCAGAGACTGACGAGAATCACTTTCATTGAAAGGGGTTGCCAAGCTTCCAAAAAACTACGAGTTTCCTGAAATCTCAGCAAACATTTTTTCACCCAATCTTGAGGATACTTCCATTTAATTATCAGTACACCAATCCCACTTGGCTCACCAAATTTCGTTCTTCTAGGTTAAACCGTTCCTTTGCAGTAACCGTTTTCATGTTTAGGTTTCACTCTGTTTTCTCCAATATGGATACATGTAGTTGGAACTCTAAATCAAACACGGTTTGTGCTAGCTCTTTGAAACTTGGCAAAATAATGTAGTTCCAAGTTCTATCGCTGTGGTTTGTGTCCTATTGAAGTAGCCCCAAGCAGAGACTGACGAGAATCACTTTCATTGAAAGGGGTTGCCAAGCTTCCAAAAAATACGAGTTTCCTGAAATCTCAGCAAACATTTTTTCACCCAATCTTGATGATACTTCCATTTAATGATCAGTACACCAATCCCACTTGGCTCACCAAATTTCGTTCTTCTAGGTTAAACCGTTCCTTTGCAGTAACCGTTTTCATGTTTAGGTTTCACTCTGTTTTCTCCAATATGGATACATGTAGTTGGAACTCTAAATCAAACACGGTTTGTGCTAGCTCTTTGAAACTTGGCACCATAATGTAGTTCCAAGTTCTATCGCTATGGTTTCTGTCCTCTTAAAGTAGCCCCAAGCAGAGACTGACGACAATCACTTTCATTGAAAGGGGTTGCCAAGCTTCAAAAAAACTACGAGTTTCCTGAAATCTCAGCAAACATTTTTTCACCCAATCTTGATGATACTTCCATGTAATGATCAGTACACCAATCCCACTTGGCTCACCAAATTTTGTTCTTCTAGGTCAAACCGTTCCTTTGCAGTAACCATTTTCATGTTTAGATTTCACTCTCTTTTGTCCTGTATGGATACATGTAGTTGGAAGTCTAAATCAAACACGGTTTGTGCTAGCTCTTTGAAACTTGGCACAATAATGTAGTTCCAAGTTCTATCGCTATGGTTTGTGTCCTATTGAAGTAGCCCCAAGCAGAGACTGACGAGAATCACTTTCATTGAAAGGGGTTGCCAAGCTTCCAAAAAACTACGAGTTTCCTGAAATCTCAGCAAACATTTTTTCACCCAATCTTGATGATACTTCCATTTAATGATCAGTACACAAACCCACTTGGCTCACCAAATTTTGTTCTTCTAGGTCAAACCGTTCTTTGCAGTAACCATTTTCATGTTTAGATTTCACTCTGTTTTGTCCTGTATGGATACATGTAGTTGGAAGTCTAAATCAAACACGGTTTGTGCTAGCTCTTTGAAACTTGGCACAATAATGTAGTTCCAAGTTCTATCGCTATGGTTTGTGTCCTATTGAAGTAGCCCCAAGCAGAGACTGACGAGAATCACTTTCATTGAAAGGGGTTGCCAAGCTTCCAAAAAACTACGAGTTTCCTCAAATCTCAGCAAACATTTTTTCACCCAATCTTGATGATACTTCCATTTAATGATCAGTACACCAATCTCACTTGGCTCACCAAATTTCGTTCTTCTAGGTCAAACCGTTCCTTTGCAGGAACCGTTTTCATATTTAGGTTTCACTCTGTTTTCTCCTATATGGATACATGTAGTTGGAAGTCTAAATCAAACACGGTTTGTGCTAGCTCTTTGAAACTTGGCACAATAATGTAGTTCCAGGTTCTATCGCTATGTTTGTGTCCTATTGAAGTAGCCCCAAGCAGAGACTGACGAGAATCACTTTCATTGAAAGGGGTTGCCAAGCTTCCAAAAAACTACGAGTTTCCTGAATCTCAGCAAACATTTTTTCACCCAATCTTGAGGATACATCCATTTAATGATCAGTACACCAATCCCACTTGGCTCACCAAATTTCGTTCTTCTAGGTTAAACCGTTCCTTTGCAGTAACCGTTTTCATGTTTTAGGTTTCACTCTGTTTTCTCCAATATGGATACATGTAGTTGGAACTCTAAATCAAACACGGTTTGTGCTAGCTCTTTGAAACTTGGCAAAATAATGTAGTTCCAAGTTCTATTGCTGTGGTTTGTGTCCTATTGAAGTAGCCCCAAGCAGAGACTGACGAGAATCACTTTCATTGAAAGAGGTTGCCAAGCTTCCAAAAAACGACGAGTTTCCTGAAATCTCAGCAAACATTTTTTCACCCAATCATGATGATACTTCCATTTAATGATCAGTACACCAATCCCACTTGGCTCACCAAATTTCGTTCTTCTAGGTTAAACCGTTCCTTTGCAGTAACCGTTTTCATGTTTAGGTTTCACTCTGTTTTCTCCAATATGGATACATGTAGTTGGAACTCTAAATCAAACACGGTTTGTGCTAGCTCTTTGAAACTTGGCACAATAATGTAGTTCCAAGTTCTATCGCTATGGTTTGTGTCCTATTCAAGTAGCCCCAAGCAGAGACTGATGAGAATCAATTTCATTGAAAGGGTTGCCAAGCTTCCAAAAAATACGAGTTTCCTGATATCTCAGCAAACATTTTTTCACCCAATTTTGATGATACTTCCATTTAATGATCAGTACACCAATCCCACTTGGCTCACCAAATTTCGTTCTTCTAGGTTAAACCGTTCCTTTGCAGTAACCGTTTTCATGTTTAGGTTTCACTCTGTTTTCTCCAATATGGATACATGTAGTTGGAACTCTAAATCAAACACGGTTTGTGCTAGCTCTTTGAAACTTGGCACCATAATGTAGTTCCAAGTTCTATCGCTATGGTTTCTGTCCTCTTAGAGTAGCCCCAAGCAGAGACTGACGACAATCACTTTCATTGAAAGGGGTTGCCAAGCTTCAAAAAAACTACGAGTTTCCTGAAATCTCAGCAAACATTTTTTCACCCAATCTTGATGATACTTCCATGTAATGATCAGTACACCAATCCCACTTGGCTCACCAAATTTTGTTCTTCTAGGTCAAACCGTTCCTCTGCAGTAACCATTTTCATGTTTAGATTTCACTCTGTTTTGTCCTGTATGGATACATGAAGTTGGAACTCTAAATCAAACACGGTTTGTGCTAGCTCTTTGAAACTTGGCACAATAATGTAGTTCCAAGTTCTATCGCTATGGTTTGTGTCCTATTGAAGTAGCCCCAAGCAGAGACTGACGAGAATCACTTTCATTGAAAGGGGTTGCCAAGCTTCCAAAATCTACGAGTTTCCTGAAATCTCAGCAAACATTTTTTCACCCAATCTTGATGATACTTCCATTTAATGATCAGTACACCAATCCCACTTGGCTCACCAAATTTCGTTCTTCTAGGTCAAACCGTTCCTTTGCAGGAACCGTTTTCATATTTAGGTTTCACTCTGTTTTCTCCTATATGGATACATGTATTTGGAAGTCTAAATCAAACACGGTTTGTGCTAGCTCTTTGAAACTTGGCACAATAATGTAGTTCCAGGTTCTATCGCTATGGTTTGTGTCCTATTGAAGTAGCCCCAAGCAGAGACTGACGAGAATCACTTTCATTGAAAGGGGTTGCCAAGCTTCCAAAAAACTACGAGTTTCCTGAATCTCAGCAAACATTTTTTCACCCAATCTTGATGATACTTCCATTTAATGATCAGTACACCAATCCCACTTGGCTCACCAAATTTCGTTCTTCTAGGTTAAACCGTTCCTTTGCAGTAACCGTTTTCATGTTTAGGTTTCACTCTGTTTTCTCCAATATGGATACATGTAGTTGGAACTCTAAATCAAACACGGTTTGTGCTAGCTCTTTGAAACTTGGCAAAATAATGTAGTTCCAAGTTCTATCGCTGTGGTTTGTGTCCTATTGAAGTAGCCCCAAGCAGAGACTGACGAGAATCACTTTCATTGAAAGGGGTTGCCAAGCTTCCAAAAAATACGAGTTTCCTGAAATCTCAGCAAACATTTTTTCACCCAATCTTGATGATACTTCCATTTAATGATCAGTACACCAATCCCACTTGGCTCACCAAATTTCGTTCTTCTAGGTTAAACCGTTCCTTTGCAGTAACCGTTTTCATGTTTAGGTTTCACTCTGTTTTCTCCAATATGGATACATGTAGTTGGAACTCTAAATCAAACACGTTTGTGCTAGCTCTTTGAAACTTGGCACCATAATGTAGTTCCAAGTTCTATCGCTATGGTTTCTGTCCTCTTAAAGTAGCCCCAAGCAGAGACTGACGACAATCACTTTCATTGAAAGGGGTTGCCAAGCTTCAAAAAAACTACGAGTTTCCTGAAATCTCAGCAAACATTTTTTCACCCAATCTTGATGATACTTCCATGTAATGATCAGTACACCAATCCCACTTGGCTCACCAAATTTTGTTCTTCTAGGTCAAACCGTTCCTTTGCAGTAACCATTTTCATGTTTAGATTTCACTCTGTTTTGTCCTGTATGGATACATGTAGTTGGAAGTCTAAATCAAACACGGTTTGTGCTAGCTCTTTGAAACTTGGCACAATAATGTAGTTCCAAGTTCTATCGCTATGGTTTGTGTCCTATTGAAGTAGCCCCAAGCAGAGACTGACGAGAATCACTTTCATTGAAAGGGGTTGCCAAGCTTCCAAAAAACTACGAGTTTCCTGAAATCTCAGCAAACATTTTTTCACCCAATCTTGATGATACTTCCATTTAATGATCAGTACATCAAACCCACTTGGCTCACCAAATTTTGTTCTTCTAGGTCAAACCGTTCCTTTGCAGTAACCATTTTCATGTTTAGATTTCACTCTGTTTTGTCCTGTATGGATACATGTAGTTGGAAGTCTAAATCAAACACGGTTTGTGCTAGCTCTTTGAAACTTGGCACAATAATGTAGTTCCAAGTTCTATCGCTATGGTTTGTGTCCTATTGAAGTAGCCCCAAGCAGAGACTGACGAGAATCACTTTCATTGAAAGGGGTTGCCAAGCTTCCAAAAAACTACGAGTTTCCTCAAATCTCAGCAAACATTTTTTCACCCAATCTTGATGATACTTCCATTTAATGATCAGTACACCAATCTCACTTGGCTCACCAAATTTCGTTCTTCTAGGTCAAACCGTTCCTTTGCAGGAACCGTTTTCATATTTAGGTTTCACTCTGTTTTCTCCTATATGGATACATGTAGTTGGAAGTCTAAATCAAACACGGTTTGTGCTAGCTCTTTGAAACTTGGCACAATAATGTAGTTCCAGGTTCTATCGCTATGGTTTGTGTCCTATTGAAGTAGCCCCAAGCAGAGACTGACGAGAATCACTTTCATTGAAAGGGGTTGCCAAGCTTCCAAAAAACTACGAGTTTCCTGAATCTCAGCAAACATTTTTTCACCCAATCTTGAGGATACTTCCATTTAATGATCAGTACACCAATCCCACTTGGCTCACCAAATTTCGTTCTTCTAGGTTAAACCGTTCCTTTGCAGTAACCGTTTTCATGTTTAGGTTTCACTCTGTTTTCTCCAATATGGATACATGTAGTTGGAACTCTAAAATCAAACACGGTTTGTGCTAGCTCTTTGAAACTTGGCAAAATAATGTAGTTCCAAGTTCTATTGCTGTGGTTTGTGTCCTATTGAAGTAGCCCCAAGCAGAGACTGACGAGAATCACTTTCATTGAAAGAGGTTGCCAAGCTTCCAAAAAACGACGAGTTTCCTGAAATCTCAGCAAACATTTTTTCACCCAATCATGATGATACTTCCATTTAATGATCAGTACACCAATCCCACTTGGCTCACCAAATTTCGTTCTTCTAGGTTAAACCGTTCCTTTGCAGTAACCGTTTTCATGTTTAGGTTTCACTCTGTTTTCTCCAATATGGATACATGTAGTTGGAACTCTAAATCAAACACGGTTTGTGCTAGCTCTTTGAAACTTGGCACAATAATGTAGTTCCAAGTTCTATCGCTATGGTTTGTGTCCTATTCAAGTAGCCCCAAGCAGAGACTGATGAGAATCAATTTCATTGAAAGGGGTTGCCAAGCTTCCAAAAAATACGAGTTTCCTGATATCTCAGCAAACATTTTTTCACCCAATTTTGATGATACTTCCATTTAATGATCAGTACACCAATCCCACTTGGCTCACCAAATTTCGTTCTTCTAGGTTAAACCGTTCCTTTGCAGTAACCGTTTTCATGTTTAGGTTTCACTCTGTTTTCTCCAATAGGGATACATGTAGTTGGAACTCTAAATCAAACACGGTTTGTGCTAGCTCTTTGAAACTTGGCACCATAATGTAGTTCCAAGTTCTATCGCTATGGTTTCTGTCCTCTTAGAGTAGCCCCAAGCAGAGACTGACGACAATCACTTTCATTGAAAGGGGTTGCCAAGCTTCAAAAAAACTACGAGTTTCCTGAAATCTCAGCAAACATTTTTCACCCAATCTTGATGATACTTCCATGTAATGATCAGTACACCAATCCCACTTGGCTCACCAAATTTTGTTCTTCTAGGTCAAACCGTTCCTCTGCAGTAACCATTTTCATGTTTAGATTTCACTCTGTTTTGTCCTGTATGGATACATGTAGTTGGAACTCTAAATCAAACACGGTTTGTGCTAGCTCTTTGAAACTTGGCACAATAATGTAGTTCCAAGTTCTATCGCTATGGTTTGTGTCCTATTGAAGTAGCCCCAAGCAGAGACTGACGAGAATCACTTTCATTGAAAGGGGTTGCCAAGCTTCCAAAATCTACGAGTTTCCTGAAATCTCAGCAAACATTTTTTCACCCAATCTTGATGATACTTCCATTTAATGATCAGTACACCAATCCCACTTGGCTCACCAAATTTCGTTCTTCTAGGTCAAACCGTTCCTTTGCAGGAACCGTTTTCATATTTAGGTTTCACTCTGTTTTCTCCTATATGGATACATGTATTTGGAAGTCTAAATCAAACACGGTTTGTGCTAGCTCTTTGAAACTTGGCACAATAATGTAGTTCCAGGTTCTATCGCTATGGTTTGTGTCCTATTGAAGTAGCCCCAAGCAGAGACTGACGAGAATCACTTTCATTGAAAGGGGTTGCCAAGCTTCCAAAAAACTACGAGTTTCCTGAATCTCAGCAAACATTTTTTCACCCAATCTTGAGGATACTTCCATTTAATGATCAGTACACCAATCCCACTTGGCTCACCAAATTTCGTTCTTCTAGGTTAAACCGTTCCTTTGCAGTAACCGTTTTCATGTTTAGGTTTCACTCTGTTTTCTCCAATATGGATACATGTAGTTGGAACTCTAAATCAAACACGGTTTGTGCTAGCTCTTTGAAACTTGGCAAATAATGTAGTTCCATGTTCTATCGCTGTGGTTTGTGTCCTATTGAAGTAGCCCCAAGCAGAGACTGACGAGAATCACTTTCATTGAAAGAGGTTGCCAAGCTTCCAAAAAACTACGAGTTTCCTGAAATCTCAGCAAACATTTTTTCACCCAATCATGATGATACTTCCATTTAATGATCAGTACACCAATCCCACTTGGCTCACCAAATTTCGTTCTTCTAGGTTAAACCGTTCCTTTGCAGTAACCGTTTTCATGTTTAGGTTTCACTCTGTTTTCTCCAATATGGATACATGTAGTTGGAACTCTAAATCAAACACGGTTTGTGCTAGCTCTTTGAAACTTGGCACAATAATGTAGTTCCAAGTTCTTTCGCTATGGTTTGTGTCCTATTCAAGTAGCCCCAAGCAGAGACTGATGAGAATCAATTTCATTGAAAGGGGTTGCCAAGCTTCCAAAAAATACGAGTTTCCTGAAATCTCAGCAAACATTTTTTCACCCAATTTTGATGATACTTCCATTTAATGATCAGTACACCAATCCCACTTGGCTCACCAAATTTCGTTCTTCTAGGTTAAACCGTTCCTTTGCAGTAACCGTTTTCATGTTTAGGTTTCACTCTGTTTTCTCCAATATGGATACATGTAGTTGGAACACTAAATCAACACGGTTTGTGCTAGCTCTTTGAAACTTGGCACCATAATGTAGTTCCAAGTTCTATCGCTATGGTTTCTGTCCTCTTAGAGTAGCCCCAAGCAGAGACTGACGACAATCACTTTCATTGAAAGGGGTTGCCAAGCTTCAAAAAAACTACGAGTTTCCTGAAATCTCAGCAAACATTTTTTCAAACAATCTTGATGATACTTCCATGTAATGATCAGTACACCAATCCCACTTGGCTCACCAAATTTTGTTCTTCTACGTCAAACCGTTCCTTTGCAGTAACCATTTTCATGTTAGATTTCACTCTGTTTTGTCCTGTATGGATACATGTAGTTGGAACTCTAAATCAAACACGGTTTGTGCTAGCTCATTGAAACTTGGCACAATAATGTAGTTCCAAGTTCTATCGCTATGGTTTGTGTCCTATTGAAGTAGCCCCAAGCAGAGACTGACGAGAATCACTTTCATTGAAAGGGGTTGCCAAGCTTCCAAAAAAATACGAGTTTCCTGAAATCTCAGCAAACATTTTTTCACCCAATCTTGATGATACTTCCATGTAATGATCAGTACACCAATCCCACTTGGCTCACCAAATTTCGTTCTTCTAGGTTAAACTGTTCCTTTGCAGTAACCGTTTTCATGTTTAGGTTTCACTCTGTTTTCTCCAATATGGATATATGTAGTTGGAAGTCTAAATCAAACACGGTTTGTGCTAGCTCTTTGAAACTTGGCACAATAATGTAGTTCCAAGTTCTATCGCTATGGTTTGTGTCCTATTGAAGTAGCCCCAAGCAGAGACTGACGAGAATCACTTTCATTGAAAGGGGTTGCCAAGCTTCCAAAAAACTACGAGTTTCCTCAAATCTCAGCAAACATTTTTTCACCCAATCTTGATGATACTTCCATTTAATGATCAGTACACCAATCCCACTTGGCTAACCAAATTTCGTTCTTCTAGGTCAAACCGTTCCTTTGCAGGAACCGTTTTTATGTTTAGGTTTCACTCTGTTTTCTCCTATATGGATACATGTAGTTGGAAGTCTAAATCAAACACGGTTTGTGCTAGCTCTTTGAAACTTGGCACAATAATGTATTTCCAAGTTCTATCGCTATGGTTTGTGTCCTATTGAAGTAGCCCCAAGCAGAGACTGACGAGAATCACTTTCATTGAAAGGGGTTGCCAAGCTTCCAAAAAACTACGAGTTTCCTGAAATCTCAGCACACATTTTTTCACCCAATCTTGATGATACTTGCATTTAATGATCAGTACACCAATCCCACTTGGCTCACCAAATTTCGTTCTTCTAGGTAAAACCGTTCCTTTGCAGTAACCGTTTTCATGTTTAGGTTTCACTCTGTTTTCTCCAATATGGATACATGTAGTTGGAAGTCTAAATCAAACACGGTTTGTGCCAGCTCTTTGAAACTTGGCACAATAATGTAGTTCCAAGTTCTATCGCTATTGTTTGTGTCCTATTGAAGTAGCCCCAAGCAGAGACTGACGAGAATCACTTTCATTGAAAGGGGTTGCCAAGGTCCAAAAAACTACGAGTTTCCTGAAATCTCAGCAAACATTTTTTCACCCAATCTTGATGATACTTCCATTTAATCATCAGTACACCAATCCCACTTGGCTCACCAAATTTCGTTCTTCTAGGTTAAACCGTTCCTTTGCAGTAACGATTTTCATGTTTAGGTTTCACTCTGTTTTCTCCAATATGGATACATGTAGTTGGAACTCTAAATCAAACACGGTTTGTGCTAGCTCTTTGAAACTTGGCACAATAATGTATTTTCAAGTTCTATCACTATGGTTTGTGTCCTATTGAAGTAGGCCCAAGCAGAGACTGACGAGAATCACTTTCATTGCAAGGGCTTGCCAAGGTCCAAAAAACTACGAGATTCCTGAAATCTCAGCAAACATTTTTTCACCCAATCTTGATGATACTTCCATTTAATGATCAGTACACCAATCCCACTTGGCTCACCAAATTTCGTTCTTCTAGGTCAAACCGTTTCTTTGCAGTAACCGTTTTCATGTTTAGGTTTCACTCTGTTTTCTCCAATATGGATACATGTAGTTGGAACTCTAAATCAAACACGGTTTGTGCTAGCTCTTTGAAACGTGGCACAATAATGTAGTTCCAAGTTCTATCGCTATGGTTTGTGTCCTATTCAAGTAGCCCCAAGCAGAGACTGATGAGAACCACTTTCATTGAAAGGGGTTGCCAAGCTTCCAAAAAATACGAGTTTCCTGAAATCTCAGCAAACATTTTTTCACCCAATCTTGATGATACTTCCATTTAATGATCAGTACACCAATCCCACTTGGCTCACCAAATTTCGTTCTTCTAGGTTAAACCGTTCCTTTGCAGTAACCGTTTTCATGTTTAGGTTTCACTCTGTTTTCTCCAATATGGATACATGTAGTTGGAAGTCTAAATCAAACACGGTTTGTGCTAGCTCTTTGAAACTTGGCACAATAATGTAGTTCCAAGTTCTATCGCTATGGTTTGTGTCCTATTGAAGTAGCCCCAAGCAGAGACTGACGAGAATCACTTTCATTGAAAGGGGTTGCCAAGCTTCCAAAAAACTACGAGTTTCCTCAAATCTCAGTAAACATTTTTTCACCCAATCTTGATGATACTTCCATTTAATGATCAGTACACCAATCCCACTTGGCTCACCAAATTTCGTTCTTTAAGGTCAAACCGTTCCTTTGCAGGAACCGTTTTCATATTTAGGTTTCACTCTGTTTTCTCCTATATGGATACATGTAGTTGGAAGTCTAAATCAAACACGGTTTGTGCTAGCTCTTTGAAACTTGGCACAATAATGTAGTTCCAGGTTCTATCGCTATGGTTTGTGTCCTATTGAAGTAGGCCCAAGCAGAGACTGACGAGAATCACTTTCATTGAAAGGGGTTGCCAAGCTTCCAAAAAACTACGAGTTTCCTGAATCTCAGCAAACATTTTTTCACCCAATCTTGAGGATACTTCCATTTAATGATCAGTACACCAATCCCACTTGGCTCACCAAATTTCGTTCTTCTAGGTTAAACCGTTCCTTTGCAGTAACCGTTTTCATGTTTAGGTTTCACTCTGTTTCTCCAATATGGATACATGTAGTTGGAACTCTAAATCAATCACGGTTTAGGCTAGCTCTTTGAAACTTGGCACAATAATGTAGTTCCAAGTTCTATCGCTATGGTTTGTGTCCTATTCAAGTAGCCCGAAGCAGAGACTGATGAGAATCACTATCATTGAAAGGGGTTGCCAAGCTTCCAAAAAATACGAGTTTCCTGAAATCTCAGCAAACCTTTTTTCACCCAATCTTGATGATACTTCCATTTAATGATCAGTACACCAATCACACTTGGCTCACCAAATTTCATTCTTCTAGGTTAAACCGTTCCTTTGCAGTAACCGTTTTCATGTTTAGGTTTCACTCTGTTTTCTCCAATATGGATACATGTAGTTGGAACTCTAAATCAAACACGGTTTGTGCTAGCTCTTTGAAACTTGGCACCATAATGTAGTTCCAAGTTCTATCGCTATGGTTTCTGTCCTCTTAAAGTAGCCCCAAGCAGAGACTGACGACAATCACTTTCATTGAAAGGGGTTGCCAAGCTTCCAAAAAAACTACGAGTTTCCTGAAATCTCAGCAAACATTTTTTCACCCAATCATGATGATACTTCCATTTAATGATCAGTACACCAATCCCACTTGGCTCACCAAATTTCGTTCTTCTAGGTTAAACCGTTCCTTTGCAGTAACCGTTTTCATGTTTAGGTTTCACTTTGTTTTCTCCAATATGGATACATGTAGTTGGAACTCTAAATCAAACACGGTTTGTGCTAGCTCTTTGAAACTTGGCACAATAATGTAGTTCCAAGTTCTATCGCTATGGTTTGTTTCCTATTGAAGTAGCCCCAAGCAGAGACTGACGAGAATCACTTTCATTGAAAGGGGTTGCCAAGGTTCCAAAAACTACAAGTTTCCTGAAATCTCAGCAAACATTTTTTCACCCAATCTTGATGATACTTCCATTTAATGATCAGTACACCAATCCCACTTGGCTCACCAAATTTCGTTCTTCTAGGTTAAACCGTTCCTTTGCAGTAACCGTTTTCATGTTTAGGTTTCACTCTGTTTTCTCCAATATGGATACATGTAGTTGGAACTCTAAATCAAACACGGTTTGTGCTAGCTCTTTGAACTTGGCACAATAATGTAGTTCCAAGTTCTATCGCTATGGTTTGTGTCCTATTCAAGTAGCCCCAAGCAGAGACTGATGAGAATCAATTTCATTGAAAGGGGTTGCCAAGCTTCCAAAAAATATGAGTTTCCTGAAATCTCAGCAAACATTTTTTCACCCAATTTTGATGATACTTCCATTTAATGATCAGTACACCAATCCCACTTGGCTCACCAAATTTCGTTCTTCTAGGTCAAACCGTTCCTTTGCAGTAACCGTTTTCATGTTTAGGTTTCACTCTGTTTTCTCCAATATGGATACATGTAGTTGGAACTCTAAATCAAACACGGTTTGTGCTAGCTCTTTGAAACTTGGCACCATAATGTAGTTCCAAGTTCTATCGCTATGGTTTCTGTCCACTTAGAGTAGCCCCAAGCAGAGACTGACGACAATCACTTTCATTGAAAGGGGTTGCCAAGCTTCAAAAAACTACGAGTTTCCTGAAATCTCAGCAAACATTTTTTCACCCAATCTTGATGATACTTCCATGTAATGATCAGTACAGCAATCCCACTTGGCTCACCAAATTTTGTTCTTCTAGGTCAAACCGTTCCTTTGCAGTAACCATTTTCATGTTTAGATTTCACTCTGTTTTGTCCTCTATGGATACATGTAGTTGGAACTCTAAATCAAACACGGTTTGTGCTAGCTCTTTGAAACTTGGCACAATAATGTAGTTCCAAGTTCTATCGCTATGGTTTGTGTCCTATTGAAGTAGCCCCAAGCAGAGACTGACGAGAATCACTTTCATTGAAAGGGGTTGCCAATCTTCCAAAAAACTACGAGTTTCCTGAAATCTCAGCAAACATTTTTTCACCCAATCTTGATGATACTTCCATTTAATGATCAGTACACCAATCCCACTTGGCTCACCAAATTTCGTTCTTCTAGGTCAAACCGTTCCTTTGCAGGAACCGTTTTCATATTTAGGTTTCACTCTGTTTTCTCCTATATGGATACATGTAGTTGGAAGTCTAAATCAAACACGGTTTGTGCTAGCTCTTTGAAACTTGGCACAATAATGTAGTTCCAGGTTCTATCGCTATGGTTTGTGTCCTATTGAAGTAGCCCCAAGCAGAGACTGACGAGAATCACTTTCATTGAAAGGGGTTGCCAAGCTTCCAAAAAACTACGAGTTTCCTGAATCTCAGCAAACATTTTTTCACCCAATCTTGAGGATAATTCCATTTAATGATCAGTACACCAATCCCACTTGGCTCACCAAATTTCGTTCTTCTAGGTTAAACCGTTCCTTTGCAGTAACCGTTTTCATGTTTAGGTTTCACTCTGTTTTCTCCAATATGGATACATGTAGTTGGAACTCTAAATCAAACACGGTTTGTGCTAGCTCTTTGAAACTTGGCAAAATAATGTAGTTCCAAGTTCTATCGCTGTGGTTTGTGTCCTATTGAAGTAGCCCCAAGCAGAGACTGACGAGAATCACTTTCATTGAAAGAGGTTGCCAAGCTTCCAAAAAACGACGAGTTTCCTGAAATCTCAGCAAACATTTTTTCACCCAATCATGATGATACTTCCATTTAATGATCAGTACACCAATCCCACTTGGCTCACCAAATTTCGTTCTTCTAGGTTAAACCGTTCCTTTGCAGTAACCGTTTTCATGTTTAGGTTTCACTTTGTTTTCTCCAATATGGATACATGTAGTTGGAACTCTAAATCAAACACGGTTTGTGCTAGCTCTTTGAAACTTGGCACAATAATGTAGTTCCAAGTTCTATCGCTATGGTTTGTTTCCTATTGAAGTAGCCCCAAGCAGAGACTGACGAGAATCACTTTCATTGAAAGGGGTTGCCAAGGTTCCAAAAAACTACAAGTTTCCTGAAATCTCAGCAAACATTTTTTCACCCAATCTTGATGATACTTCCATTTAATGATCAGTACACCAATCCCACTTGGCTCACCAAATTTTGTTCTTCTAGGTTAAACCGTTCCTTTGCAGTAACCGTTTTCATGTTTAGGTTTCACTCTGTTTTCTCCAATATGGATACATGTAGTTGGAACTCTAAATCAAACACGGTTTGTGCTAGCTCTTTGAAACTTGGCACAATAATGTAGTTCCAAGTTCTATCGCTATGGTTTGTGTCCTATTCAAGTAGCCCCAAGCAGAGACTGATGAGAATCAATTTCATTGAAAGGGGTTGCCAAGCTTCCAAAAAATATGAGTTTCCTGAAATCTCAGCAAACATTTTTTCACCCAATTTTGATGATACTTCCATTTAATGATCAGTACACCAATCCCACTTGGCTCACCAAATTTCGTTCTTCTAGGTTAAACCGTTCCTTTGCAGTAACCGTTTTCATGTTTAGGTTTCACTCTGTTTTCTCCAATAGGGATACATGTAGTTGGAACTCTAAATCAAACACGGTTTGTGCTAGCTCTTTGAAACTTGGCACCATAATGTAGTTCCAAGTTCTATCGCTATGGTTTCTGTCCACTTAGAGTAGCCCCAAGCAGAGACTGACGACAATCAGTTTCATTGAAAGGGGTTGCCAAGCTTCAAAAAAACTACGAGTTTCCTGAAATCTCAGCAAACATTTTTTCACCCAATCTTGATGATACTTCCATGTAATGATCAGTACAGCAATCCCACTTGGCTCACCAAATTTTGTTCTTCTAGGTCAAACCGTTCCTTTGCAGTAACCTTTTTCATGTTTAGATTTCACTCTGTTTTGTCCTGTATGGATACATGTAGTTGGAACTCTAAATCAAACACGGTTTGTGCTAGCTCTTTGAAACTTGGCACAATAATGTAGTTCCAAGTTCTATCGCTATGGTTTGTGTCCTATTGAAGTAGCCCCAAGCAGAGACTGACGAGAATCACTTTCATTGAAAGGGGTTGCCAAGCTTCCAAAAAACTACGAGTTTCCTCAAATCTCAGCAAACATTTTTTCACCCAATCTTGATGATACTTCCATTTAATGATCAGTACACCAATCCCACTTGGCTCACCAAATTCGTTCTTCTAGGTCAAACCGTTCCTTTGCAGGAACCGTTTTCATATTTAGGTTTCACTCTGTTTTCTCCTATATGGATACATGTAGTTGGAAGTCTTAATCAAACACGGTTTGTGCTAGCTCTTTGAAACTTGGCACAATAATGTAGTTCCAGGTTCTATCGCTATGGTTTGTGTCCTATTGAAGTAGCCCCAAGCAGAGACTGACGAGAATCACTTTCATTGAAAGGGGTTGGCCAAGCTTCCAAAAAACTACGAGTTTCCTGAATCTCAGCAAACATTTTTTCACCCAATCTTGAGGATACTTCCATTTAATGATCAGTACACCAATCCCACTTGGCTCACCAAATTTCGTTCTTCTAGGTTAAACCGTTCCTTTGCAGTAACCGTTTTCATGTTTAGGTTTCACTCTGTTTTCTCCAATATGGATACATGTAGTTGGAACTCTAAATCAAACACGGTTTGTGCTAGCTCTTTGAAACTTGGCACAATAATGTAGTTCCAAGTTCTATCGCTATGGTTTGTGTCCTATTCAAGTAGCCCCAAGCAGAGACTGATGAGAATCAATTTCATTGAAAGGGGTTGCCAAGCTTCCAAAAAATACGAGTTTCCTGAAATCTCAGCAAACATTTTTTCACCCAATTTTGATGATACTTCCATTTAATGATCAGTACACCAATCCCACTTGGCTCACCAAATTTCGTTCTTCTAGGTTAAACCGTTCCTTTGCAGTAACCGTTTTCATGTTTAGGTTTCACTTTGTTTTCTCCAATATGGATACATGTAGTTGGAACTCTAAATCAAACACGGTTTGTGCTAGCTCTTTGAAACTTGGCACCATAATGTAGTTCCAAGTTCTATCGCTATGGTTTCTGTCCTCTTAGAGTAGCCCCAAGCAGAGACTGACGACAATCACTTTCATTGAAAGGGGTTGCCAAGCTTCAAAAAAACTACGAGTTTCCTGAAATCTCAGCAAACATTTTTTCACCCAATCTTGATGATACTTCCATGTAATGATCAGTACACCAATCCCACTTGGCTCACCAAATTTTGTTCTTCTAGGTCAAACCGTTCCTTTGCAGTAACCGTTTTCATGTTTAGGTTTCACTCTGTTTCGTCCTGTATGGATACATGTAGTTGGAACTCTAAATCAAACACGGTTTGTGCTAGCTCTTTGAAACTTGGCACAATAATGTATTTCCAAGTTCTATCGCTATGGTTTGTGTCCTATTGAAGTAGCCCCAAGCAGAGACTGACGAGAATCACTTTCATTGAAAGGGGTTGCCAAGCTTCCAAAAAACTACGAGTTTCCTGAAATCTCAGCACACATTTTTTCACCCAATCTTGATGATACTTGCATTTAATGATCAGTACACCAATCCCACTTGGCTCACCAAATTTCGTTCTTCTAGGTAAAACCGTTCCTTTGCAGTAACCGTTTTCATGTTTAGGTTTCACTCTGTTTTCTCCAATATGGATACATGTAGTTGGAAGTCTAAATCAAACACGGTTTGTGCCAGCTCTTTGAAACTTGGCACAATAATGTAGTTCCAAGTTCTATCGCTATTGTTTGTGTCCTATTGAAGTAGCCCCAAGCAGAGACTGACGAGAATCACTTTCATTGAAAGGGGTTGCCAAGGTCCAAAAAACTACGAGTTTCCTGAAATCTCAGCAAACATTTTTTCACCCAATCTTGATGATACTTCCATTTAATGATCAGTACACCAATCCCACTTGGCTAACCAAATTTCGTTCTTCTAGGTCAAACCGTTCCTTTGCAGGAACCGTTTTTATGTTTAGGTTTCACTCTGTTTTCTCCTATATGGATACATGTAGTTGGAAGTCTAAATCAAACACGGTTTGTGCTAGCTCTTTGAAACTTGGCACAATAATGTATTTCCAAGTTCTATCGCTATGGTTTGTGTCCTATTGAAGTAGCCCCAAGCAGAGACTGACGAGAATCACTTTCATTGAAAGGGGTTGCCAAGCTTCCAAAAAACTACGAGTTTCCTGAAATCTCAGCACACATTTTTTCACCCAATCTTGATGATACTTGCATTTAATGATCAGTACACCAATCCCACTTGGCTCACCAAATTTCGTTCTTCTAGGTAAAACCGTTCCTTTGCAGTAACCGTTTTCATGTTTAGGTTTCACTCTGTTTTCTCCAATATGGATACATGTAGTTGGAAGTCTAAATCAAACACGGTTTGTGCCAGCTCTTTGAAACTTGGCACAATAATGTAGTTCCAAGTTCTATCGCTATTGTTTGTGTCCTATTGAAGTAGCCCCAAGCAGAGACTGACGAGAATCACTTTCATTGAAAGGGGTTGCCAAGGTCCAAAAAACTACGAGTTTCCTGAAATCTCAGCAAACATTTTTTCACCCAATCTTGATGATACTTCCATTTAATCATCAGTACACCAATCCCACTTGGCTCACCAAATTTCGTTCTTCTAGGTTAAACCGTTCCTTTGCAGTAACGATTTTCATGTTTAGGTTTCACTCTGTTTTCTCCAATATGGATACATGTAGTTGGAACTCTAAATCAAACACGGTTTGTGCTAGCTCTTTGAAACTTGGCACAATAATGTATTTTCAAGTTCTATCACTATGGTTTGTGTCCTATTGAAGTAGGCCCAAGCAGAGACTGACGAGAATCACTTTCATTGCAAGGGCTTGCCAAGGTCCAAAAAACTACGAGATTCCTGAAATCTCAGCAAACATTTTTTCACCCAATCTTGATGATACTTCCATTTAATGATCAGTACACCAATCCCACTTGGCTCACCAAATTTCGTTCTTCTAGGTCAAACCGTTTCTTTGCAGTAACCGTTTTTATGTTTAGGTTTCACTCTGTTTTCTCCAATATGGATACATGTAGTTGGAACTCTAAATCAAACACGGTTTGTGCTAGCTCTTTGAAACGTGGCACAATAATGTAGTTCCAAGTTCTATCGCTATGGTTTGTGTCCTATTCAAGTAGCCCCAAGCAGAGACTGATGAGAACCACTTTCATTGTAAGGGGTTGCCAAGCTTCCAAAAAATACGAGTTTCCTGAAATCTCAGCAAACATTTTTTCACCCAATCTTGATGATACTTCCATTTAATGATCAGTACACCAATCCCACTTGGCTCACCAAATTTCGTTCTTCAAGGTCAAACCGTTCCTTTGCAGGAACCGTTTTCATATTTAGGTTTCACTCTGTTTTCTCCTATATGGATACATGTAGTTGGAAGTCTAAATCAAACACGGTTTGTGCTAGCTCTTTGAAACTTGGCACAATAATGTAGTTCCAGGTTCTATCGCTATGGTTTCTGTCCACTTAGAGTAGCCCCAAGCAGAGACTGACGACAATCAGTTTCATTGAAAGGGGTTGCCAAGCTTCAAAAAAACTACGAGTTTCCTGAAATCTCAGCAAACATTTTTTCACCCAATCTTGATGATACTTCCATGTAATGATCAGTACAGCAATCCCACTTGGCTCACCAAATTTTGTTCTTCTAGGTCAAACCGTTCCTTTGCAGTAACCTTTTTCATGTTTAGATTTCACTCTGTTTTGTCCTGTATGGATACATGTAGTTGGAACTCTAAATCAAACACGGTTTGTGCTAGCTCTTTGAAACTTGGCACAATAATGTAGTTCCAAGTTCTATCGCTATGGTTTGTGTCCTATTGAAGTAGCCCCAAGCAGAGACTGACGAGAATCACTTTCATTGAAAGGGGTTGCCAAGCTTCCAAAAAACTACGAGTTTCCTCAAATCTCAGCAAACATTTTTTCACCCAATCTTGATGATACTTCCATTTAATGATCAGTACACCAATCCCACTTGGCTCACCAAATTCGTTCTTCTAGGTCAAACCGTTCCTTTGCAGGAACCGTTTTCATATTTAGGTTTCACTCTGTTTTCTTCCTATATGGATACATGTAGTTGGAAGTCTTAATCAAACACGGTTTGTGCTAGCTCTTTGAAACTTGGCACAATAATGTAGTTCCAGGTTCTATCGCTATGGTTTGTGTCCTATTGAAGTAGCCCCAAGCAGAGACTGACGAGAATCACTTTCATTGAAAGGGGTTGCCAAGCTTCCAAAAAACTACGAGTTTCCTGAATCTCAGCAAACATTTTTTCACCCAATCTTGAGGATACTTCCATTTAATGATCAGTACACCAATCCCACTTGGCTCACCAAATTTCGTTCTTCTAGGTTAAACCGTTCCTTTGCAGTAACCGTTTTCATGTTTAGGTTTCACTCTGTTTTCTCCAATATGGATACATGTAGTTGGAACTCTAAATCAAACACGGTTTGTGCTAGCTCTTTGAAACTTGGCACAATAATGTAGTTCCAAGTTCTATCGCTATGGTTTGTGTCCTATTCAAGTAGCCCCAAGCAGAGACTGATGAGAATCAATTTCATTGAAAGGGGTTGCCAAGCTTCCAAAAAATACGAGTTTCCTGAAATCTCAGCAAACATTTTTTCACCCAATTTTGATGATACTTCCATTTAATGATCAGTACACCAATCCCACTTGGCTCACCAAATTTCGTTCTTCTAGGTTAAACCGTTCCTTTGCAGTAACCGTTTTCATGTTTAGGTTTCACTTTGTTTTCTCCAATATGGATACATGTAGTTGGAACTCTAAATCAAACACGGTTTGTGCTAGCTCTTTGAAACTTGGCACCATAATGTAGTTCCAAGTTCTATCGCTATGGTTTCTGTCCTCTTAGAGTAGCCCCAAGCAGAGACTGACGACAATCACTTTCATTGAAAGGGGTTGCCAAGCTTCAAAAAAACTACGAGTTTCCTGAAATCTCAGCAAACATTTTTTCACCCAATCTTGATGATACTTCCATGTAATGATCAGTACACCAATCCCACTTGGCTCACCAAATTTTGTTCTTCTAGGTCAAACCGTTCCTTTGCAGTAACCGTTTTCATGTTTAGGTTTCACTCTGTTTCGTCCTGTATGGATACATGTAGTTGGAACTCTAAATCAAACACGGTTTGTGCTAGCTCTTTGAAACTTGGCACAATAATGTATTTCCAAGTTCTATCGCTATGGTTTGTGTCCTATTGAAGTAGCCCCAAGCAGAGACTGACGAGAATCACTTTCATTGAAAGGGGTTGCCAAGCTTCCAAAAAACTACGAGTTTCCTGAAATCTCAGCACACATTTTTTCACCCAATCTTGATGATACTTGCATTTAATGATCAGTACACCAATCCCACTTGGCTCACCAAATTTCGTTCTTCTAGGTAAAACCGTTCCTTTGCAGTAACCGTTTTCATGTTTAGGTTTCACTCTGTTTTCTCCAATATGGATACATGTAGTTGGAAGTCTAAATCAAACACGGTTTGTGCCAGCTCTTTGAAACTTGGCACAATAATGTAGTTCCAAGTTCTATCGCTATTGTTTGTGTCCTATTGAAGTAGCCCCAAGCAGAGACTGACGAGAATCACTTTCATTGAAAGGGGTTGCCAAGGTCCAAAAAACTACGAGTTTCCTGAAATCTCAGCAAACATTTTTTCACCCAATCTTGATGATACTTCCATTTAATGATCAGTACACCAATCCCACTTGGCTAACCAAATTTCGTTCTTCTAGGTCAAACCGTTCCTTTGCAGGAACCGTTTTTATGTTTAGGTTTCACTCTGTTTTCTCCTATATGGATACATGTAGTTGGAAGTCTAAATCAAACACGGTTTGTGCTAGCTCTTTGAAACTTGGCACAATAATGTATTTCCAAGTTCTATCGCTATGGTTTGTGTCCTATTGAAGTAGCCCCAAGCAGAGACTGACGAGAATCACTTTCATTGAAAGGGGTTGCCAAGCTTCCAAAAAACTACGAGTTTCCTGAAATCTCAGCACACATTTTTTCACCCAATCTTGATGATACTTGCATTTAATGATCAGTACACCAATCCCACTTGGCTCACCAAATTTCGTTCTTCTAGGTAAAACCGTTCCTTTGCAGTAACCGTTTTCATGTTTAGGTTTCACTCTGTTTTCTCCAATATGGATACATGTAGTTGGAAGTCTAAATCAAACACGGTTTGTGCCAGCTCTTTGAAACTTGGCACAATAATGTAGTTCCAAGTTCTATCGCTATTGTTTGTGTCCTATTGAAGTAGCCCCAAGCAGAGACTGACGAGAATCACTTTCATTGAAAGGGGTTGCCAAGGTCCAAAAAACTACGAGTTTCCTGAAATCTCAGCAAACATTTTTTCACCCAATCTTGATGATACTTCCATTTAATCATCAGTACACCAATCCCACTTGGCTCACCAAATTTCGTTCTTCTAGGTTAAACCGTTCCTTTGCAGTAACGATTTTCATGTTTAGGTTTCACTCTGTTTTCTCCAATATGGATACATGTAGTTGGAACTCTAAATCAAACACGGTTTGTGCTAGCTCTTTGAAACTTGGCACAATAATGTATTTTCAAGTTCTATCACTATGGTTTGTGTCCTATTGAAGTAGGCCCAAGCAGAGACTGACGAGAATCACTTTCATTGCAAGGGCTTGCCAAGGTCCAAAAAACTACGAGATTCCTGAAATCTCAGCAAACATTTTTTCACCCAATCTTGATGATACTTCCATTTAATGATCAGTACACAATCCCACTTGGCTCACCAAATTTCGTTCTTCTAGGTCAAACCGTTTCTTTGCAGTAACCGTTTTTATGTTTAGGTTTCACTCTGTTTTCTCCAATATGGATACATGTAGTTGGAACTCTAAATCAAACACGGTTTGTGCTAGCTCTTTGAAACGTGGCACAATAATGTAGTTCCAAGTTCTATCGCTATGGTTTGTGTCCTATTCAAGTAGCCCCAAGCAGAGACTGATGAGAACCACTTTCATTGTAAGGGGTTGCCAAGCTTCCAAAAAATACGAGTTTCCTGAAATCTCAGCAAACATTTTTTCACCCAATCTTGATGATACTTCCATTTAATGATCAGTACACCAATCCCACTTGGCTCACCAAATTTCGTTCTTCAAGGTCAAACCGTTCCTTTGCAGGAACCGTTTTCATATTTAGGTTTCACTCTGTTTTCTCCTATATGGATACATGTAGTTGGAAGTCTAAATCAAACACGGTTTGTGCTAGCTCTTTGAAACTTGGCACAATAATGTAGTTCCAGGTTCTATCGCTATGGTTTGTGTCCTATTGAAGTAGGCCCAAGCAGAGACTGACGAGAATCACTTTCATTGAAAGGGGTTGCCAAGCTTCCAAAAACTACGAGTTTCCTGAATCTCCGCAAACATTTTTTCACCCAATCTTGAGGATACTTCCATTTAATGATCAGTACACCAATCCCACTTGGCTCACCAAATTTCGTTCTTCTAGGTTAAACCGTTCCTTTGCAGTAACCGTTTTCATGTTTAGGTTTCACTCTGTTTTCTCCAATATGGATACATGTAGTTGGAACTCTAAATCAATCACGGTTTAGGCTAGCTCTTTGAAACTTGGCACAATAATGTAGTTCCAAGTTCTATCACTATGGTTTGTGTCCTATTCAAGTAGCCCCAAGGAGAGACTGATGAGAATCACTATCATTGAAAGGGGTTGCCAAGCTTCCAAAAAATACGAGTTTCCTGAAATCTCAGCAAACCATTTTTCACCCAATCTTGATGATACTTCCATTTAATGATCAGTACACCAATCACACTTGGCTCACCAAATTTCGTTCTTCTAGGTTAAACCGTTCCTTTGCAGTAACCGTTTTCATGTTTAGGTTTCACTCTGTTTTCTCCAATATGGATACATGTAGTTGGAACTCTAAATCAAACACGGTTTGTGCTAGCTCTTTGAAACTTGGCACCATAATGTAGTTCCAAGTTCTATCGCTATGGTTTCTGTCCTCTTAAAGTAGCCCCAAGCAGAGACTGACGACAATCACTTTCATTGAAAGGGGTTGCCAAGCTTCCAAAAAAACTACGAGTTTCCTGAAATCTCAGCAAACATTTTTTCACCCAATCATGATGATACTTCCATTTAATGATCAGTACACCAATCCCACTTGGCTCACCAAATTTAGTTCTTCTAGGTCAAACCGTTTCTTTGCAGTAACCGTTTTTATGTTTAGGTTTCACTCTGTTTTCTCCAATATGGATACATGTAGTTGGAACTCTAAATCAAACACGGTTTGTGCTAGCTCTTTGAAACGTGGCACAATAATGTAGTTCCAAGTTCTATCGCTATGGTTTGTGTCCTATTCAAGTAGCCCCAAGCAGAGACTGATGAGAACCACTTTCATTGAAAGGGGTTGCCAAGCTTCCAAAAAATACGAGTTTCCTGAAATCTCAGCAAACATTTTTTCACCCAATCTTGATGATACTTCCATTTAATGATCAGTACACCAATCCCACTTGGCTCACCAAATTTCGTTCTTCAAGGTCAAACCGTTCCTTTGCAGGAACCGTTTTCATATTTAGGTTTCACTCTGTTTTCTCCTATATGGATACATGTAGTTGGAAGTCTAAATCAAACACGGTTTGTGCTAGCTCTTTGAAACTTGGCACAATAATGTAGTTCCAGGTTCTATCGCTATGGTTTGTGTCCTATTGAAGTAGGCCCAAGCAGAGACTGACGAGAATCACTTTCATTGAAAGGGGATGCCAAGCTTCCAAAAAACTACGAGTTTCCTGAATCTCCGCAAACATTTTTTCACCCAATCTTGAGGATACTTCCATTTAATGATCAGTACACCAATCCCACTTGGCTCACCAAATTTCGTTCTTCTAGGTTAAACCGTTCCTTTGCAGTAACCGTTTTCATGTTTAGGTTTCACTCTGTTTTCTCCAATATGGATACATGTAGTTGGAACTCTAAATCAATCACGGTTTAGGCTAGCTCTTTGAAACTTGGCACAATAATGTAGTTCCAAGTTCTATCACTATGGTTTGTGTCCTATTCAAGTAGCCCCAAGCAGAGACTGATGAGAATCACTATCATTGAAAGGGGTTGCCAAGCTTCCAAAAAATACGAGTTTCCTGAAATCTCAGCAAACCATTTTTCACCCAATCTTGATGATACTTCCATTTAATGATCAGTACACCAATCACACTTGGCTCACCAAATTTCGTTCTTCTAGGTTAAACCGTTCCTTTGCAGTAACCGTTTTCATGTTTAGGTTTCACTCTGTTTTCTCCAATATGGATACATGTAGTTGGAACTCTAAATCAAACACGGTTTGTGCTAGCTCTTTGAAACTTGGCACCATAATGTAGTTCCAAGTTCTATCGCTATGGTTTCTGTCCTCTTAAAGTAGCCCCAAGCAGAGACTGACGACAATCACTTTCATTGAAAGGGGTTGCCAAGCTTCCAAAAAAACTACGAGTTTCCTGAAATCTCAGCAAACATTTTTTCACCCAATCATGATGATACTTCCATTTAATGATCAGTACACCAATCCCACTTGGCTCACCAAATTTAGTTCTTCTAGGTTAAACCGTTCCTTTGCAGTAACCGTTTTCATGTTTAGGTTTCACTTTGTTTTCTCCAATATGGATACATGTAGTTGGAACTCTAAATCAAACACGGTTTGTGCTAGCTCTTTGAAACTTGGCACAATAATGTAGTTCCAAGTTCTATCGCTATGGTTTGTTTCCTATTGAAGTAGCCCCAAGCAGAGACTGACGAGAATCACTTTCATTGAAAGGGGTTGCCAAGGTTCCAAAAAACTACGAGTTTCCTGAAATCTCAGCAAACATTTTTTCACCCAATCTTGATGATACTTCCATTTAATGATCAGTACACCAATCCCACTTGGCTCACCAAATTTCGTTCTTCTAGGTTAAACCGTTCCTTTGCAGTAACCGTTTTCATGTTTAGGTTTCACTCTGTTTTCTCCAATATGGATACATGTAGTTGGAACTCTAAATCAAACACTGTTTGTGCTAGCTCTTTGAAACTTGGCAAAATAATGTAGTTCCAAGTTCTATCGCTGTGGTTTGTGTCCTATTGAAGTAGCCCCAAGCAGAGACTGACGAGAATCACTTTCATTGAAAGGGGTTGCCAAGCTTCCAAAAAACTACGAGTTTCCTGAAATCTCAGCAAACATTTTTTCACCCAATCTTGATGATACTTCCATTTAATGATCAGTACACCAATCCCACTTGGCTCACCAAATTTCGTTCTTCTAGGTTAAACCGTTCCTTTGCAGTAACCGTTTTCATGTTTAGGTTTCACTCTGTTTTCTCCAATATGGATACATGTAGTTGGAAGTCTAAATCAAACACGGTTTGTGCTAGCTCTTTGAAACTTGGCACAATAATGTAGTTCCAAGTTCTATCGCTATGGTTTGTGTCCTATTGAAGTAGCCCCAAGCAGAGACTGACGAGAATCACTTTCATTGAAAGGGGTTGCCAAGCTTCCAAAAAACTACGAGTTTCCTCAAATCTCAGCAAACATTTTTTCACCCAATCTTGATGATACTTCCATTTAATGATCAGTACACCAATCCCACTTGGCTCACCAAATTTCGTTCTTCAAGGTCAAACCGTTCCTTTGCAGGAACCGTTTTCATATTTAGGTTTCACTCTGTTTTCTCCTATATGGATACATGTAGTTGGAAGTCTAAATCAAACACGGTTTGTGCTAGCTCTTTGAAACTTGGCACAATAATGTAGTTCCAGGTTCTATCGCTATGGTTTGTGTCCTATTGAAGTAGGCCCAAGCAGAGACTGACGAGAATCACTTTCATTGAAAGGGGTTGCCAAGCTTCCAAAAAACTACGAGTTTCCTGAATCTCAGCAAACATTTTTTCACCCAATCTTGAGGATACTTCCATTTAATGATCAGTACACCAATCACACTTGGCTCACCAAATTTCGTTCTTCTAGGGTTAAACCGTTCCTTTGCAGTAACCGTTTTCATGTTTAGGTTTCACTCTGTTTTCTCCAATATGGATACATGTAGTTGGAACTCTAAATCAAACACGGTTTGTGCTAGCTCTTTGAAACTTGGCACCATAATGTAGTTCCAAGTTCTATCGCTATGGTTTCTGTCCTCTTAAAGTAGCCCCAAGCAGAGACTGACGACAATCACTTTCATTGAAAGGGGTTGCCAAGCTTCCAAAAAAACTACGAGTTTCCTGAAATCTCAGCAAACATTTTTTCACCCAATCTTGATGATACTTCCATTTAATGATCAGTACACCAATCCCACTTGGCTCACCAAATTTCGTTCTTCTAGGTTAAACCGTTCCTTTGCAGTAACCGTTTTCATGTTTAGGTTTCACTCTGTTTTGTCCTGTATGGATACATGTAGTTGGAAGTCTAAATCAAACACGGTTTGTGCTAGCTCTTTGAAACTTGGCACAATAATGTAGTTCCAAGTTCTATCGCTATGGTTTGTGTCCTATTGAAGTAGCCCCAAGCAGAGACTGACGAGAATCACTTTCATTGAAAGGGGTTGCCAAGCTTCCAAAAAACTACGAGTTTCCTGAAATCTCAGCAAACATTTTTTCACCCAATCTTGATGATACTTCCATTTAATGATCAGTACACCAATCCCACTTGGCTCACCAAATTTCGTTCTTCTAGGTCAAAACGTTCCTTTGCAGGAACCGCTTTCATGTTTAGGTTTCACTCTGTTTTCTCCAATATGGATACATGTAGTTGGAACTCTAAATCAAACACGGTTTGTGCTAGCTCTTTGAAACATGGCACAATAATATAGTTCCAAGTTCTATCGCTATGGTTTGTGTCCTATTGAAGTAGCCCCAAGCAGAGAATGACGAGAATCACTTTCATTGAAAGGGGTTGCCAAGGTCCAAAAAACTACGAGTTTCCTGAAATCTCAGCAAACATTTTTTCACCCAATCTTGTTGATACTTCCATTTAATGATCAGTACACCATTCCCACTTGGCTCAAGAAATTTCATTCTTCTAGGTTAAACCGTTCCTTTGCAGTGACCGTTTTCATGTTTAGGTTTCACTCTGTTTTCTCCAATATGGGTACATGTATTTGGAACTCTAAATCAAACACGGTTTGTGCTAGTTCATTGAAACGTGGCACAATAATGTAGTTCCAAGTTCTATCGCTATGGTTTGTGTCCTATTGAAGTAGCCCTAAGCAGAGACTGACGAGAATCACTTTCATTGAAAGGGGTTGCCAAGCTTCCAAAAAACTACGAGTTTCCTGAAATCTCAGCAAACATTTTTTCACCCAATATTGATGATACTTCCATTTAATGATCAGTACACCAATCCCACTTCGCTCACCAAATTTCGTTGTTTTAGGTCAAACCGTTCCTTTGCAGGAACCGTTTTCATGTTTAGGTTTCACTCTGTTTTCTCCAATATGGATACATGTAGTTGGAACTCTAAATCAAACACGGTTTGTGCTAGCTCTTTGAAATTTGGCACAATAATATATTTCCAAGTTCTATCGCTATGGTTTGTGTCCTATTGAAGTAGCCCCAAAGAGAGACTGACGAGAATCACTTTCATTGAAAGGGGTTGCCAAGCTTCCAAAAAACTACGTGTTTCCTGAAATCTCAGCAAACATTTTTTCACCCAATCTTGATGATACTTCCATTTAATGATCAGTACACCAATCCCACTTGGCTCACCAAATTTCGTTCTTCTAGGTCAAACCGTTCCTTTGCAGTAACCGTTTTCATGTTTAGGTTTCACTCTGTTTTCTCCAATATGGATACATGTAGTTGGAAGTCTAAATCAAACACGGTTTGTGCCAGCTCTTTGAAACTTGGCACAATAATGTAGTTCCAAGTTCTATCGCTATGGTTTGTGTCCTATTGAAGTAGCCCCAAGCAGAGACTGACGAGAATCACTTTCATTGAAAGGGGTTGCCAAGGTCCAAAAAACTACGAGTTTCCTGAAATCTCAGCAAACATTTTTTCACCCAATATTGATGATACTTACATTTAATGATCAGTACACCAATCCCACTTGGTCACCAAATTTCGTTCTTCTAGGTTAAACCGTTCCTTTGCAGTAACCGTTTTCATGTTTAGGTTTCACTCTGTTTTCTCCAATATGGAAACATGTAGTTGGAACTCTAAATCAAACACGGTTTGTGCTAGCTCTTTGAAACTTGGCACAATAATGTATTTCCAAGTTCTATCACTATGGTTTGTGTCCTATTGAAGTAGGCCCAAGCAGAGACTGACGAGAATCACTTTCATTGAAAGGGGTTGCCAAGCTTCCAAAAAACTACGAGTTTCCTGAAATCTCAGCAAATATTTTTTCACCCAATCTTGATGATACTTCCATTTAATGATCAGTACACCAATCCCACTTGGCTCACCAAATTTCGTTCTTCTAGGTTAAACAGTTCCTTTGCAGTAACCGTTTTCATGTTTAGGTTTCACTCTGTTTTCTCCAATATGGATACATGTAGTTGGAACTCTAAATCAAACACGGTTTGTGCTAGCTCTTTGAAACTTGGCACAATAATGTAGTTCCAAGTTCTATCGCTATGGTTTGTGTCCTATTCAAGTAGCCCCAAGCAGAGACTGATGAGAATCAATTTCATTGAAAGGGGTTGCCAAGCTTCCAAAAAATATGAGTTTCCTGAAATCTCAGCAAACATTTTTTCACCCAATTTTGATGATACTTCCATTTAATGATCAGTACACCAATCCCACTTGGCTCACCAAATTTCGTTCTTCTAGGTTAAACCGTTCCTTTGCAGTAACCGTTTTCATGTTTAGGTTTCACTCTGTTTTCTCCAATATGGATACATGTAGTTGGAACTCTAAATCAAACACGGTTTGTGCTAGCTCTTTGAAACTTGGCACCATAATGTAGTTCCAAGTTCTATCGCTATGGTTTCTGTCCACTTAGAGTAGCCCCAAGCAGAGACTGACGACAATCACTTTCATTGAAAGGGGTTGCCAAGCTTCAAAAAAACTACGAGTTTCCTGAAATCTCAGCAAACATTTTTTCACCCAATCTTGATGATACTTCCATGTAATGATCAGTAGAGCAATCCCACTTGGCTCACCAAATTTTGTTCTTCTAGGTCAAACCGTTCCTTTGCAGTAACCATTTTCATGTTTAGATTTCACTCTGTTTTGTCCTCTATGGATACATGTAGTTGGAACTCTAAATCAAACACGGTTTGTGCTAGCTCTTTGAAACTTGGCACAATAATGTAGTTCCAAGTTCTATCGCTATGGTTTGTGTCCTATTGAAGTAGCCCCAAGCAGAGACTGACGAGAATCACTTTCATTGAAACGGGTTGCCAAGCTTCCAAAAAACTACGAGTTTCCTGAAATCTCAGCAAACATTTTTTCACCCAATCTTGATGATACTTCCATTTAATGATCAGTACACCAATCCCACTTGGCTCACCAAATTTCGTTCTTCTAGGTCAAACCGTTCCTTTGCAGGAACCGTTTTCATGTTTAGGTTTCACTCTGTTTTCTCCAATATGGATACATGTAGTTGGAAGTCTAAATCAAACACGGTTTGTGCTAGCTCTTTGAAACTTGGCACAATAATGTAGTTCCAAGTTCTATCGCTATGGTTTGTGTCCTATTGAAGTAGCCCCAAGCAGAGACTGACGAGAATCACTTTCATTGAAAGGGGTTGCCAAGCTTCCAAAAAACTACGAGTTTCCTGAAATCTCAGCAAACATTTTTTCACCCAATCTTGATGATACTTCCATTTAATGATCAGTACACCAATCCCACTTGGCTCACCAAATTTCGTTCTTCTAGGTCAAACCGTTCCTTTGCAGTAACCGTTTTCATGTTTAGGTTTCACTCTGTTTTCTCCTATATGGATACATGTAGTTGGAAGTCTAAATCAAACACGGTTTGTGCTAGCTCTTTGAAACTTGGCACAATAATGTAGTTCCAAGTTCTATCGCTATGGTTTGTGTCCTATTGAAGTAGCCCCAAGCAGAGACTGACGAGAATCACTTTCTTTCATTGAAAGGGGTTGCCAAGCTTCCAAAAAACTACGAGTTTCCTGAATCTCAGCAAACATTTTTTCACCCAATCTTGAGGATACTTCCATTTAATGATCAGTACACCAATCCCCACTTGGCTCACCAAATTTCGTTCTTCTAGGTTAAACCGTTCCTTTGCAGTAACCGTTTTCATTTTTAGGTTTCACTCTGTTTTCTCCAATATGGATACATGTAGTTGGAACTCTAAATCAATCACAGTTTAGGCTAGCTCTTTGAAACTTGGCACAATAATGTAGTTCCAAGTTCTATCGCTATGGTTGGTGTCCTATTCAAGTAGCCCCAAGCAGAGACTGATGAGAATCACTTTCATTGAAAGGGGTTGCCAAGCTTCCAAAAAATACGAGTTTCCTGAAATCTCAGCAAACATTTTTTTCACCCAATCTTGAGGATACTTCCATTTAATGATCAGTACACCAATCCCACTTGGCTCACCAAATTTCGTTCTTCTAGGTTAAACCGTTCCTTTGCAGTAACCGTTTTCATGTTTAGGTTTCACTCTGTTTTCTCCAATATGGATACATGTAGTTGGAACTCTAAATCAATCACGGTTTAGGCTAGCTCTTTGAAACTTGGCACAATAATGTAGTTCCAAGTTCTATCGCTATGGTTTGTGTCCTATTCAAGTAGCCCCAAGCAGAGACTGATGAGAATCACTATCATTGAAAGGGGTTGCCAAGCTTCCAAAAAATACGAGTTTCCGAAATCTCAGCAAAACTTTTTTCACCAAATCTTGATGATACTTCCATTTAATGATCAGTACACCAATCACACTTGGCTCACCAAATTTCGTTCTTCTAGGTTAAACCGTTCCTTTGCAGTAACCGTTTTCATGTTTAGGTTTCACTCTGTTTTCTCCAATATGGATACATGTAGTTTGGAACTCTAAATCAAACACGGTTTGTGCTAGCTCTTTGAAACGTGGCACCATAATGTAGTTCCAAGTTCTATCGCTATGGTTTCTGTCCTCTTAAAGTACCCAAGCAGAGACTGACGACAATCACTTTCATTGAAAGGGGTTGCCAAGCTTCCAAAAAAACTACGAGTGTCTGAAATCTCAGCAAACATTTTTTCACCCAATCATGATGATACTTCCATTTAATGATCAGTACACCAATCCCACTTGGCTCACCAAATTTCGTTCTTCTAGGTTAAACCGTTCCTTTGCAGTAACCGTTTTCATGTTTAGGTTTCACTTTGTTTTCTCCAATATGGATACATGTAGTTGGAACTCTAAATCAAACACGGTTTGTGCTAGCTCTTTGAAACTTGGCACAAAAATGTAGTTCCAAGTTCTATCGCTATGGTTTGTTTCCTATTGAAGTAGCCCCAAGCAGAGACTGACGAGAATCACTTTCATTGAAAGGGGTTGCCAAGGTTCCAAAAAACTACGAGTTTCCTGAAATCTCAGCAAACATTTTTTCACCCAATCTTGATGATACTTCCATTTAATGATCAGTACACCAATCCCACTTGGCTCACCAAATTTCGTTCTTCTAGGTCAAACCGTTCCTTTGCAGTAACCGTTTTCATGTTTAGGTTTCACTCTGTTTTCTCCAATATGGATACATGTAGTTGGAACTCTAAATAAAACACTGTTTGTGCTAGCTCTTTGAAACTTGGCAAAATAATGTAGTTCCAAGTTCTATCGCTGTGGTTTGTGTCCTATTGAAGTAGCCCCATGCAGAGACTGACGAGAATCACTTTTCATTGAAAGGGGTTGCAAGCTTCCAAAAAACTACGAGTTTCCTGAAATCTCAGCAAACATTTTTTCACCCAATCTTTATGATACTTCCATTTAATGATCAGTACACCAATCCCACTTGGCTCACCAAATTTCGTTTCTTCTAGGTTAAACCGTTCCTTTGCAGTAACCGTTTTCATGTTTATGGTTTCACTCTGTTTTCTCCAATATGGATACATGTAGTTGGAACTCTAAATCAATCACGGTTTAGGCTAGCTCTTTGAAACTTGGCACAATAATGTAGTTCCAAGTTCTATCGCTATGGTTTTGTGTCCTATTGAAGTAGCCCCAAGCAGAGACTGACGAGAATCACTTTCATTGAAAGGGGTTGCCAAGCTTCCAAAAAACTACGATTTTCCTGAAATCTCAGCAAACATTTTTTTCACCCAATCTTGATGATACTTCCATTTAATGATCAGTACACCAATCCCACTTGGCTCACCAAATTTCGTTCTTCAAGGTCAAACCGTTCCTTTGCAGGAACCGTTTTCATATTTAGGGTTTCACTCTGTTTTCTCCTATATGGATACATGTAGTCTGAAGTCTAAATCAAACACGGTTTGTGCTAGCTCTTTGAAACTTTGGCACAATAATGTAGTTCCAGGTTCTATCGCTATGGTTTGTGTCCTATTGAAGTAGGCCCAAGCAGAGACTGACGAGAATCACTTTCATTGAAAGGGGTGCCAAGCTTCCAAAAAACTACGAGTTTCCTGAATCTCAGCAAACATTTTTTCACCCAATCTTGAGGATACTTCCATTTAATGATCAGTACACCAATCCCACTTGGCTCACCAAATTTCGTTCTTCTAGGTTAAACCGTTCCTTTGCAGTAACCGTTTTCATGTTTAGGTTTCACTCTGTTTTCTCCAATATGGGATACATGTAGTTGGAACTCTAAATCAATCACGGTTTAGGCTAGCTCTTTGAAACTTGGCACAATAATGTAGTTCCAAGTTCTATCGCTATGGTTGGTGTCCTATTCAAGTAGCCCCAAGCAGAGACTGATGAGAATCACTTTCATTGAAAGGGGTTGCCAAGCTTCCAAAAAATACGAGTTTCCTGAAATCTCAGCAAACATTTTTTCACCCAATCTTGATGATACTTCCATTTAATGATCAGTACACCAATCACACTTGGCTCTCCAAATTTTCGTTCTTCTAGGTTAAACCCGTTCCTTTGCAGTAACCGTTTTCATGTTTAGGTTTCACTCTGTTTTCTCCAATATGGATACATGTAGTTGGAACTCTAAATCAAACACGGTTTGTGCTAGCTCTTTGAAACTTGGCACCATAATGTAGTTCCAAGTTCTATCGCTATGGTTTCTGTCCTCTTAAAGTAGCCCCAAGCAGAGACTGACGACAATCACTTTCATTGAAAGGGGTTGCCAAGCTTCCAAAAAAACTACGAGTTTCTGAAATCTCAGCAAACATTTTTTCACCCAATCATGATGATACTTCCATTTAATGATCAGTACACCAATCCCACTTGGCTCACCAAATTTCGTTCTTCTAGGTTAAACCGTTCCTTTGCAGTAACCGTTTTCATGTTTAGGTTTCACTTTGTTTTCTCCAATATGGATACATGTAGTTGGAACTCTAAATCAAACACGGTTTGTGCTAGCTCTTTGAAACTTGGCACAAAAATGTAGTTCCAAGTTCTATCGCTATGGTTTGTTTCCTATTGAAGTAGCCCCAAGCAGAGACTGACGAGAATCACTTTCATTGAAAGGGGTTGCCAAGGTTCCAAAAAACTACGAGTTTCCTGAAATCTCAGCAAACATTTTTTCACCCAATCTTGATGATACTTCCATTTAATGATCAGTACACCAATCCCACTTGGCTCACCAAATTTCGTTCTTCTAGGTTAAACCGTTCCTTTGCAGGAACCGTTTTCATGTTTAGGTTTCACTCTGTTTTCTCCATTATGGATACATGTAGTTGGAACTCTAAATCAAACCACGGTTTGTGCTAGCTCTTTGATACTTGGCAAAATAATGTAGTTCCAAGTTCTATCGCTGTGGTTTGTGTTCCTATTGAAGTAGCCCCAAGCAGAGACTGACGAGAATCCACTTTCATTGAAAGGGGTTGCCAAGCTTCCAAAAACTACGAGTTTTCCTGAAATCTCAGCAAACATTTTTTCACCCAATCTTTATGATACTTCCATTTAATGATCAGTACACCAATCCCACTTGGCTCACCAAATTTCGTTCTTCTAGGTTAAACCGTTCCCTTTGCAGTAACCGTTTTCATGTTAGGTTTCACTCTGTTTTCTCCAATATGGATACATGTAGTTGGAACTCTAAATCAATCACGGTTTAGGCTAGCTCTTTGAAACTTGGCACAATAATGTAGTTCCAAGTTCTATCGATATGGTTTGTGTCCTATTGAAGTAGCCCCAAGCAGAGACTGACGAGAATCACTTTCATTGAAAGGGGTTGCCAAGCTTCCAAAAAACTACGAGTTTCCTGAAATCTCAGCAAACATTTTTTCACCCAATCTTGATGATACTTCCATTTAATGATCAGTACACCAATCCCACTTGGCTCACCAAATTTCGTTCTTCAAGTCAAACCGTTCCTTTGCAGGAACCGTTTTCATATTTAGGTTTCACTCTGTTTTCTCCTATATGGATACATGTAGTCTGAAGTCTAAATCAAACACGGTTTGTGCTAGCTCTTTGAAACTTGGCACAATAATGTAGTTCCAGGTTCTATCGCTATGGTTTGTGTCCTATTGAAGTAGGCCCAAGCAGAGACTGACGAGAATCACTTTCATTGAAAGGGTTGCCAAGCTTCCAAAAAACTACGAGTTTCCTGAATTCTCAGCAAACATTTTTTCACCCAATCTTGAGGATACTTCCATTTAATGATCAGTACACCAATCCCACTTGGCTCACCAAATTTCGTTCTTCTAGGTTAAACCGTTCCTTTGCAGTAACCGTTTTCATGTCTTAGGTTGTCACTCTGTTTTCCCAATATGGATACATGTAGTTGGAACTCTAAATCAATCACGGTTTAGGCTAGCTCTTTGAAACTTGGCACAATAATGTAGTTCCAAGTTTCTATCGCTATGGTTGGTGTCCTATTCAAGTAGCCCCAAGCAGAGACTGATGAGAATCACTTTCATGAAAGGGGTTGCCAAGCTTCCAAAAAATACGAGTTTCCTGAAATCTCAGCAAACATTTTTCACCCAATCTTGATGATACTTCCATTAATGATCAGTACACCAATCACACTTGGCTCACCAAATTTCGTTCTTCTAGGTTAAACCGTTCCTTTGCAGTAACGTTTTCATGTTTAGGTTTTCACTCTGTTTTCTCCAATATGGATACATGTAGTTGGAACTCTAAATCAAACACGGTTTGTGCTAGCTCTTTGAAACTTGGCACCTTAATGTAGTTCCAAGTTCTATCGCTATGGTTTCTGTCCTCTTAAAGTAGCCCCAAGCAGAGACTGACGAGAATCAACTTTCATTGATAGGGGTTGCCAAGCTTCCAAAAAACTACGAGTTTCCTGAAATCTCAGCAAACATTTTTTCACCCAATCTTGATGATACTTCCATTTAATGATCAGTACACCAATCCCACTTGGCTCACCAAATTTCGTTCTTCTAGGTTAAACCGTTCCTTTGCAGGAACCGCTTTCATGTTTAGGTTTCACTCTGTTTTGTCCTGTATGGGATACATGTAGTTGGAACTCTAAATCAAACACGGTTTGTGCTAGCTCTTTGAAACTTGGCACAATAATGTAGTTCCAAGTTCTATCGCTATGGTTTGTGTCCTATTGAAGTAGCCCCAAGCAGAGACTGACGAGAATCACTTTCATTGAAAGGGGTTGCCAAGCTTCCAAAAAACTAAGAGTTTCCTGAAATCTCAGCAACATTTTTTCACCCAATCTTGATGATACTTCCATTTAATGATCAGTACACCAATCCCACTTGGCTCACCAAATTTCGTTCTTCTAGGTCAAAACGTTCCTTGCAGGAACCGTTTTCATGTTTAGGTTTCACTCTGTTTTTCTCCAATATGGATACATGTAGTTGGAACTCTAAATCAAACACGGTTTGTGCTAGCTCTTTGAAACTTGGCACAATAATATAGTTCCAAGTTCTATCGCTATGGTTTGTGTCCTATTGAAGTAGCCCCAAGCAGAGGGGGAAATTGGGACGAGAATCACTTTCATTGAAAGGGGTTGCCAAGCTTCCAAAAAACTACGAGTTTCCTGAAATCTCAGCAAACATTTTTTCACCCAATCTTGATGATACTTCCATTTAATGATCAGTACACCATTCCCACTTGGCTCAAGAAATTTCGTTCTTCTAGGTTAACCGTTCCTTTGCAGTGACCGTTTTCATGTTTAGGTTTCACTCTGTTTTCTCCAATATGGTACATGTATTTGGAACTCTAAATCAAACACGGTTTGTGCTAGTTCGTTGAAACGTGGCACAATAATGTAGTTCCAAGTTCTATCGCTATGGTTTGTGTCCTATTGAAGTAGCCCCAAGCAAGACTGACAGGAATCACTTTCATTGAAAGGGGTTGCCAAGCTTCCAAAAAACTACGAGTTTTCCTGAAATCTCAGCAAACATTTTTTCACACAATCTTGATGATACTTCCATTTAAAGATCAGTACACCAATCCCACTTCGCTCACCAAATTTCGTTGTTCTAGGTCAAACCGTTCCTTTGCAGGAACCGTTTTCAGGTTTAGGTTTCACTCTGTTTTCTCCAATATGGATACATGTAGTTGGAACTCTAAATCAAACACGGTTTGTGCTAGCTCTTTGAAACTTGGCACAATAATATAGTTCCAAGTTCTATCGCTATGGTTTGTGTCCTATTGAAGTAGCCCCAAGCAGAGACTGACGAGAATCACTTTCATTGAAAGGGGTTGCCAAGCTTCCAAAAAGCTACGAGTTTCCTGAAATCTCAGCAACATTTTTTCACCCAATATTGATGATACTTCCATTTTATGATCAGTACACCAATCCCACTTCGCTCACCAAATTTCGTTGTTCTAGGTCAAACCGTTCCTTTGCAGGAACCGTTTTCATGTTTAGGTTTCACTCTGTTTTCTCCAATATGGATACATGTAGTTGGAACTCTAAATCAAACACGGTTTGTGCTAGCTCTTTGAAACTTGGCACAATAATATATTTCCAAGTTCTATCGCTATGGTTTGTGTCCTATTGAAGTAGCCCCAAAGAGAGACTGACAGCAATCACTTTCATTGAAAGGGGTTGCCAAGCTTCCAAAAAACTACGAGTTTCCTGTAAACTCAGCAAACATTTTTTTCACCCAATCTTGATGATACTTCCATTTAATGATCAGTACACCAATCCCACTTGGCTCCCCAAATTTCGTTCTTCTAGGTCAAACCGTTCCTTTGCAGTAACCGTTTTCATGTTTAGGTTTCACTCTGTTTTGTCCTGTATGGATACATGTAGTTGGAAGTCTAAATCAACACGGTTTGTGCTAGCTCTTTGAAACTTGGCACAATAATGTAGTTCCAAGTTCTATCGCTATGGTTGTGTCCTATTGAAGTAGCCCCAAGCAGAGACTGACGAGAATCACTTTCATTGAAAGGGGTTGCCAAGCTTCCAAAAAACTACGAGTTTCCTGAAATCTCAGCAAACATTTTTCACCCAATCTTGATGATACTTCCATTTAATGATCAGTACACCAATCCCACTTGGCTCACCAAATTTTCGTTCTTCTAGGTCAAAAAGTTCCTTTGCAGGAACCGTTTTTCATGTTTAGGTTTCACTCTGTTTTCTCCAATATGGATACATGTAGTTGGAACTCTAATCAAACACGGTTTGTGCTAGCTCTTTGAAACTTGGCACAATAATATAGTTCCAAGTTCTATCGCTATGGTTTGTGTCCTATTGAAGTAGCCCCAAGCAGAGAATGACGAGAATCACTTTCATTGAAAGGGGTTGCCAAGGTCCAAAAAACTACGAGTTTCCTGAAATCTCAGCAAACATTTTTTCACCCAACTCTTGATGATACTTCCATTTAATGATCAGTACACCATTCCCACTTGGCTCAAGAAATTTCGTTCTTCTAGGTTAAACCGTTCCTTTGCAGTGACCGTTTTCATGTTTAGGTTTCACTCTGTTTTCTCCAATTGGGTACATGTATTTGGAACTCTAAATCAAACACGGTTTGTGCTAGTTCGTTGAAACGTGGCACCAATAATGTAGTTCCAAGTTCTATCGCTATGGTTTGTGTCCTATTGAAGTAGCCCTAAGCAGAGACTGACGAGAATCACTTTCATTGGAAAGGGGTTGCCAAGCTTCCAAAAAACTACGATTTCCTGAAATCTCAGCAAACATTTTTTTCACCCAATATTGATGATACTTCCATTTAATGATCAGTACACCAATCCCACTTCGCTCACCAAATTTCGTTGTTCTAGGTCAAACCGTTCCTTTGCAGGAACCGTTTTCATGTTTAGGTTTCACTCTGTTTTCTCCAATATGGATACATGTAGTTGGAACTCTAATCAAACACGGTTTGTGCTAGCTCTTTGAAACTTGGCACAATAATATATTTCCAAGTTCTATCGCTATGGTTTGTGTCCTATTGAAGTAGCCCCAAAGAGAGACTGACGAGAATCACTTTCATTGAAAGGGGTGCCAAGCTTCCAAAAAACTACGTGTTTCCTGAAATCTCAGCAAACATTTTTTCACCCAATCTTGATGATACTTCCATTTAATGATCAGTACACCAATCCCACTTGGCTCACCAAATTTCGTTCTTCTAGGTCAAACCGTTCCTTTGCAGTAACCGTTTTCATGTTTAGGTTTCACTCTGTTTTCTCCATATGGATACATGTAGTTGGAAGTCTAAATCAAACACGGTTTGTGCTAGCTCTTTGAAACTTGGCACAATAATGTAGTTCCAAGTTCTATCGCTATGGTTTGTGTCCTATTGAAGTAGCCCCAAGCAGAGACTGACGAGAATCACTTTCATTGAAAGGGGTTGCCAAGCATTCCAAAAAACTACGAGTTTCCTGAAATCTCAGCAAACATTTTTTCACCCAATCTTGATGATACTTCCTTTAATGATCAGTACCAATCCCACTTGGCTCACCAAATTTCGTTCTTCTAAGTTGAACGTTCCTTTGCAGTAACCGTTTTCATGTTTAGGTTTCACTCTGTTTTCTCCTATATGGATACATGTAGTTGGAACTCTAAATCAAACACGGTTTGTGGTAGCGCTTTGAAACTTGGACAATAATATAGTTCCAAGTTCTATACCTATGGTTGTGTCCTTTTGAAGTAGCCCCAAGCAGAGACTGACGAGAATCACTTTCATTGAAGGGGTTGCCAAGTTTCCAAAAAACCACGAGTTTCCTGAAATCTCAGCAAACATTTTTCACCCAATCTTGATGATACTTCCATTTAATGATCAGTACACCAATCCCACTTGGCTCACCAAATTTCGTTCTTCTAGGTTAGAACCGTTCCTTTGCAGTAACCGTTTTCATGTTTAGGTTTCACTCTGTTTTCTCCTATATGGATACATGTAGTTGGAACTCTAAATCAAACACGGTTTGTGCTAGCTCTTTGAAACTTGGCACAATAATATAGTTCCAAGTTCTATCGCTATGGTTTGTGTCCTACTGAAGTAGCCCCAAGCAGAGACTGACGAGAATCACTTTCATTGAAAGGGTTGCCAAGCTTCCAAAAAACTACGAGTTTCCTGAAATCAGCACACATTTTTCACCCAATCTTGATGATACTTGCATTTAATGATCAGTACACCAATCCACTTGGCTCACCAAATTTCGTTCTTCTAGGTCAAACCGTTCCTTTGCAGTAACGTTTTCATGTTTGGTTTCACTCTTGTTTTCTCCAATATGGATACATGTAGTTGGAAGTCTAAATCAAAACACGGTTTGTGCCAGCTCTTTGAAACTTGGCCCAAAATGTAGTTCCAAGTTCTATCGCTATGGTTTGTGTCCTATTGAAGTAGCCCCAAGCAGAGACTGACGAGAATCACTTTCATTGAAAGGGGTTGCCAAGGTCCAAAAAACTACGAGTTTCCTGAAATCTCAGCAAACATTTTTTCACCCAATATTGATGATACTTACATTTAATGATCAGTACACCAATCCCACTTGGTCACCAAATTTCGTTCTTCTAGGTTAAACCGTTCCTTTGCAGTAACCGTTTTCATGTTTAGGTTTCACTCTGTTTTTCTCCCAATATGGAAACATGTAGTTTTAACTCTAAATCAAACACGGTTTGTGCTAGCTCTTTGAAACTTGGCACAATAATGTATTTCCAAGTTCTATCACTAGGTTTGTGTCCTATTGAAGTAGGCCCAAGCAGAGACTGACGAGAATCACTTTCATTGAAAGGGGTTGCCAAGCTTCCAAAAAACTACGAGTTTCCTGAAATCTCAGCAAACATTTTTTCACCCAATCTTGATGATACTTCCAATTAATGATCAGTACACCAATCCCACTTGGCTCACCAAATTTCGTTCTTCTAGGTTAAACAGTTCCTTTGCAGTAACCGTTTTCATGTTTTAGGTTTCACTCTGTTTTCTCCTATATGGATACAGTATTTGGAACTCTAAATCAAACACGGTTTGTGCTAGCTCTTTGAGACTTGGCACAATAATTTAGTTCCAAGTTCTATCGCTATGGTTTGTGTCCTATTGAAGTAGCCCCAAGCAGAGACTGACGAGAATCACTTTCATTGAAAGGGGTTGCCAAGCTTCCAAAATCTACGAGTTTCCTGAAATCTCAGCAAACATTTTTTCACCCAATCTTGATGATACTTCCATTTAATGATCAGTACACCAATCCCACTTGGCTCACCAAATTTCGTTCTTCTAGGTCAAACCATTCCTTTGCAGTAACCGTTTTCATGTTTAGGTTTCACTCTGTTTTTCTCCAATATGATACATGTAGTTGGAACTCTAAATCAAACACGGTTTGTGCTAGCTCTTTGAAACATTGGCACAATAATATAGTTCCAAGTTCTATCGCTATGGTTTGTGTCCTATTGAAGTAGCCCAAGCAGAGACTGACGAGAATCACTTTCATTGAAAGGGGTTGCCAAGCTTCCAAAAAGCTACGAGTTTCCTGAAATCTCAGCAAACATTTTTCACCCAATATTGATGATACTTCCATTTAATGATCAGTACACCAATCCCACTTCGCTCACCAAATTTCGTTGTTCTAGGTCAAACCGTTCCTTTGCAGGAACCGTTTTCATGTTTTAGGTTTCACTCTGTTTTCTCCAATATGGAGACATGTAGTTGAAACTCTAAATCAAACACGGTTTGTGCTAGCTCTTTGAACTTGGCACAATAATATATTTCCAAGTTCTATCGCTATGGTTTGTGTCCTATTGAAGTAGCCCCAAAGAGAGACTGACGACAATCACTTTCATTGAAAGGGGTTCCAAGCTTCCAAAAACTACGAGTTTCCTGAAATCTCAGCAAACATTTTTTCACCCAATCTTGATGATACTTCCATTTAATGATCAGTACACCAATCCCACTTGGCTCACCAAATTTCGTTCTTCTAGGTCAAACCGTTCCCTTTGCAGTAACCGTTTTCATGTTTAGGTTTCACTCTGTTTTCTCCAATATGGATACATGTAGTTGGAAGTCTAAATCAAACACGGTTTGTGCTAGCTCTTTAAAACTTGGCACAATAATGTAGTTCCAAGTTCTATCGCTATGGTTTGTGTCCTATTGAAGTAGCCCCAAGCAGAGACTGACGAGAATCACTTTCATTGAAAGGGGTTGCCAAGCTTCAAAAAACTACGAGTTTCCTGAAATCTCAGCAAACATTTTTTCACCCAATCTTGATGATACTTCCATTTAATGATCAGTACACCAATCCCACTTGGCTCACCAAATTTCGTCTTCTAGGTCAAACCGTTCCTTTGCAGTAACGTTTTCATGTTTAGGTTCACTCTGTTTTCTCCTATATGGATACATGTAGTTGGAAGTCTAAATCAAACACGGTTTGTGCTAGCTCTTTGAAACTTGGCACAATAATGTAGTTCCAAGTTCTATCGCTATGGTTTGTGTCCTATTGAAGTAGCCCCAAGCAGAGACTGACGAGAATCACTTTCATTGAAAGGGGTTGCCAAGCTTCCAAAAAACTACGAGTTTCCTCAAATCTCAGCAAACATTTTTTCACCCAATCTTGATGATACTTCCATTTAATGATCAGTACACCAATCCCACTTGGCTCACCAAATTTCGTTCTTCTAGGTCAAAACGTTCCTTGCAGGAACCGTTTTCATGTTTAGGTTTCACTCTGTTTTCTCCTATATGGATACATGTAGTTGGAACTCTAAATCAAACACGGTTTGTGCTAGCTCTTTGAAACTTGGCACAATAATATAGTTCCAAGTTCTATCGCTATGGTTTGTGTCCTATTGAAGTAGCCCCAAGCAGAGAATGACGAGAATCACTTTCATTGAAAGGGGTTGCCAAGCTTCCAAAAAACTACGAGTTTCCTGAAATCTCAGCAAACATTTTTTCACCCAATCTTGATGATACTTCCATTTAATGATCAGTACACCATTCCCACTTGGCTCAAGAAATTTCGTTCTTCTAGGTTAAACCGTTCCTTTGCAGTGACCGTTTTCATGTTTAGGTTTCACTCTGTTTTCTCCAATATGGGTACATGTATTTTGGAACTCTAAATCAAACACGGTTTGTGCTAGTTCGTTGAAACGTGGCACAATAATGTAGTTCCAAGTTCTATCGCTATGGTTTGTGTCCTATTGAAGTAGCCCCAAGCAGAGACTGACGAGAATCACTTTCATTGAAAGGGGTTGCCAAGCTTCCAAAAAACTACGAGTTTCCTGAAATCTCAGCAAACATTTTTTCACACAATCTTGATGATACTTCCATTTAATGATCAGTACACCAATCCCACTTCGCTCACCAAATTTCGTTGTTCTAGGTCAAACCGTTCCTTTGCAGGAACCGTTTTCATGTTTAGGTTTCACTCTGTTTTCTCCAATATGGATACATGTAGTTGGAACTCTAAATCAAACACGGTTTGTGCTAGCTCTTTGAAACTTGGCACAATAATATAGTTCCAAGTTCTATCGCTATGGTTTGTGTCCTATTGAAGTAGCCCCAAGCAGAGACTGACGAGAATCACTTTCATTGAAAGGGGTTGCCAAGCTTCCAAAAAGCTACGAGTTTCCTGAAATCTCAGCAAACATTTTTTCACCCAATATTGATGATACTTCCATTTAATGATCAGTACACCAATCCCACTTCGCTCACCAAATTTCGTTGTTCTAGGTCAAACCGTTCCTTTGCAGGAACCGTTTTCATGTTTAGGTTTCACTCTGTTTTCTCCAATATGGATACATGTAGTTGGAACTCTAAATCAAACACGGTTTGTGCTAGCTCTTTGAACTTGGCACAATAATATATTTCCAAGTTCTATCGCTATGGTTTGTGTCCTATTGAAGTAGCCCCAAAGAGAGACTGACGACAATCACTTTCATTGAAAGGGGTTGCCAAGCTTCCAAAAAACTACGAGTTTCCTGTAATCTCAGCAAACATTTTTTCACCCAATCTTGATGATACTTCCATTTAATGATCAGTACACCAATCCCACTTGGCTCACCAAATTTCGTTCTTCTAGGTCAAACCGTTCCTTTGCAGTAACCGTTTTCATGTTTAGGTTTCACTCTGTTTTGTCCTGTATGGATACATGTAGTTGGAAGTCTAAATCAAACACGGTTTGTGCTAGCTCTTTGAAACTTGGCACAATAATGTAGTTCCAAGTTCTATCGCTATGGTTTGTGTCCTATTGAAGTAGCCCAAGCAGAGACTGACGAGAATCACTTTCATTGAAAGGGGTTGCCAAGCTTCCAAAAAACTACGAGTTTCCTGAAATCTCAGCAAACATTTTTTCACCCAATCTTGATGATACTTCCATTTAATGATCAGTACACCAATCCCACTTGGCTCACCAAATTTCGTTCTTCTAGGTCAAAAAGTTCCTTTGCAGGAACCGTTTTCATGTTTAGGTTTCACTCTGTTTTCTCCAATATGGATACATGTAGTTGGAACTCTAAATCAAACACGGTTTGTGCTAGCTCTTTGAAACTTGGCACAATAATATAGTTCCAAGTTCTATCGCTATGGTTTGTGTCCTATTGAAGTAGCCCCAAGCAGAGAATGACGAGAATCACTTTCATTGAAAGGGGTTGCCAAGGTCCAAAAAACTACGAGTTTCCTGAAATCTCAGCAAACATTTTTTTCACCCAATCTGATGATACTTCCATTTAATGATCAGTACACCATTCCCACTTGGCTCAAGAAATTTCGTTCTTCTAGGTTTAACCGTTCCTTTGCAGTGACCGTTTTCATGTTTAGGTTTCACTCTGTTTTCTCCAATATGGGTACATGTATTTGGAACTCTAAATCAAACACGGTTTGTGCTAGTTCGTTGAAACGTGGCACAATAATGTAGTTCCAAGTTCTATCGCTATGGTTTGTGTCCTATTGAAGTAGCCCTAAGCAGAGACTGACGAGAATCACTTTCATTGAAAGGGGTTGCCAAGCTTCCAAAAAACTACGAGTTTCCTGAAATCTCAGCAAACATTTTTTCACCCAATATTGATGATACTTCCATTTAATGATCAGTACACCAATCCCACTTCGCTCACCAAATTTCGTTGTTCTAGGTCAAACCGTTCCTTTGCAGGAACCGTTTCATGTTTAGGTTTCACTCTGTTTCTCCAATATGGATACATGTAGTTGGAACTCTAAATCAAACACGGTTTGTGCTAGCTCTTTGAAACTTGGCACAATAATATATTTCCAAGTTCTATCGCTATGGTTTGTGTCCTATTGAAGTAGCCCCAAAGAGAGACTGACGAGAATCACTTTCATTGAAAGGGGTTGCCAAGCTTCCAAAAAACTACGAGTTTCCTGAAATCTCAGCAAACATTTTTTCACCCAATCTTGATGATACTTCCATTTAATGATCAGTACACCAATCCCACTTGGCTCACCAAATTTCGTTCTTCTAGGTCAAACCGTTCCTTTGCAGTAACCGTTTTCATGTTTAGGTTTCACTCTGTTTTCTCCAATATGGATACATGTAGTTGGAAGTCTAAATCAAACACGGTTTGTGCTAGCTCTTTGAAACTTGGCACAATAATGTAGTTCCAAGTTCTATCGCTATGGTTTGTGTCCTATTGAAGTAGCCCCAAGCAGAGACTGACGAGAATCACTTTCATTGAAAGGGGTTGCCAAGCTTCCAAAAAACTACGAGTTTCCTGAAATCTCAGCAAACATTTTTTCACCCAATCTTGATGATACTTCCATTTAATGATCAGTACACCAATCCCACTTGGCTCACCAAATTTCGTTCTTCTAGGTTAAACCGTTCCTTTGCAGTAACCGTTTTCATGTTTAGGTTTCACTCTGTTTTCTCCTATATGGATACATGTAGTTGGAACTCTAAATCAAACACGGTTTGTGCTAGCTCTTTGAAACTTGGCACAATAATGTAGTTCCAAGTTCTATCGCTATGGTTTGTGTCCTATTGAAGTAGCCCCAAGCAGAGACTGACGAGAATCACTTTCATTGAAAGGGGTTGCCAAGCTTCCAAAAAACTACGAGTTTCCTGAAATCTCAGCAAACATTTTTTCACCCAATCTTGATGATACTTCCATTTAATGATCAGTACACCAATCCCACTTGGCTCACCAAATTTCGTTCTTCTAGGTTAAACCGTTCCTTTGCAGTAACCGTTTTCATGTTTAGGTTTCACTCTGTTTTCTCCAATATGGATACATGTAGTTGGAACTCTAAATCAAACACGGTTTGTGCTAGCTCTTTGAAACTTGGCACAATAATGTAGTTCCAAGTTCTATCGCTATGGTTTGTGTCCTATTGAAGTAGCCCCAAGCAGAGACTGACGAGAATCACTTTCATTGAAAGGGGTTGCCAAGCTTCCAAAAAACTACGAGTTTCCTGAAATCTCAGCAAACATTTTTTCACCCAATCTTGATGATACTTCCATTTAATGATCAGTACACCAATCCCACTTGGCTCACCAAATTTCGTTCTTCTAGGTCAAACCGTTCCTTTGCAGTAACCGTTTTCATGTTTAGGTTTCACTCTGTTTTCTCCAATATGGATACATGTAGTTGGAAGTCTAAATCAAACACGGTTTGTGCTAGCTCTTTGAAACTTGGCACAATAATGTAGTTCCAAGTTCTATCGCTATGGTTTGTGTCCTATTGAAGTAGCCCCAAGCAGAGACTGACGAGAATCACTTTCATTGAAAGGGGTTGCCAAGGTCCAAAAAACTACGAGTTTCCTGAAATCTCAGCAAACATTTTTTCACCCAATCTTGATGATACTTCCATTTAATGATCAGTACACCAATCCCACTTGGCTCACCAAATTTCGTTCTTCTAGGTTAAACCGTTCCTTTGCAGTAACCGTTTTCATGTTTAGGTTTCACTCTGTTTTCTCCTATATGGATACATGTAGTTGGAACTCTAAATCAAACACGGTTTGTGCTAGCTCTTTGAAACTTGGCACAATAATGTATTTCCAAGTTCTATCACTATGGTTTGTGTCCTATTGAAGTAGGCCCAAGCAGAGACTGACGAGAATCACTTTCATTGAAAGGGGTTGCCAAGCTTCCAAAAAACTACGAGTTTCCTGAAATCTCAGCAAACATTTTTTCACCCAATCTTGATGATACTTCCATTTAATGATCAGTACACCAATCCCACTTGGCTCACCAAATTTCGTTCTTCTAGGTTAAACAGTTCCTTTGCAGTAACCGTTTTCATGTTTAGGTTTCACTCTGTTTTCTCCTATATGGATACATGTAGTTGGAACTCTAAATCAAACACGGTTTGTGCTAGCTCTTTGAGACTTGGCACAATAATATAGTTCCAAGTTCTATCGCTATGGTTTGTGTCCTATTGAAGTAGCCCCAAGCAGAGACTGACGAGAATCACTTTCATTGAAAGGGGTTGCCAAGCTTCCAAAATCTACGAGTTTCCTGAAATCTCAGCAAACATTTTTTCACCCAATCTTGATGATACTTCCATTTAATGATCAGTACACCAATCCCACTTGGCTCACCAAATTTCGTTCTTCTAGGTCAAACCATTCCTTTGCAGTAACCGTTTTCATGTTTAGGTTTCACTCTGTTTTCTCCAATATGGATACATGTAGTTGGAACTCTAAATCAAACACGGTTTGTGCTAGCTCTTTGAAACTTGGCACAATAATATAGTTCCAAGTTCTATCGCTATGGTTTGTGTCCTATTGAAGTAGCCCCAAGCAGAGACTGACGGAAATCACTTTCATTGAAAGGGGTTGCCAAGCTTCCAAAAAGCTACGAGTTTCCTGAAATCTCAGCAAACATTTTTTCACCCAATATTGATGATACTTCCATTTAATGATCAGTACACCAATCCCACTTCGCTCACCAAATTTCGTTGTTCTAGGTCAAACCGTTCCTTTGCAGGAACCGTTTTCATGTTTAGGTTTCACTCTGTTTTCTCCAATATGGATACATGTAGTTGAAACTCTAAATCAAACACGGTTTGTGCTAGCTCTTTGAAACTTGGCACAATAATATATTTCCAAGTTCTATCGCTATGGTTTGTGTCCTATTGAAGTAGCCCCAAAGAGAGACTGACGACAATCACTTTCATTGAAAGGGGTTGCCAAGCTTCCAAAAAACTACGAGTTTCCTGAAATCTCAGCAAACATTTTTTCACCCAATCTTGATGATACTTCCATTTAATGATCAGTACACCAATCCCACTTGGCTCACCAAATTTCGTTCTTCTAGGTCAAACCGTTCCTTTGCAGTAACCGTTTTCATGTTTAGGTTTCACTCTGTTTTCTCCAATATGGATACATGTAGTTGGAAGTCTAAATCAAACACGGTTTGTGCTAGCTCTTTAAAACTTGGCACAATAATGTAGTTCCAAGTTCTATCGCTATGGTTTGTGTCCTATTGAAGTAGCCCCAAGCAGAGACTGACGAGAATCACTTTCATTGAAAGGGGTTGCCAAGCTTCCAAAAAACTACGAGTTTCCTGAAATCTCAGCAAACATTTTTTCACCCAATCTTGATGATACTTCCATTTAATGATCAGTACACCAATCCCACTTGGCTCACCAAATTTCGTTCTTCTAGGTCAAACCGTTCCTTTGCAGTAACCGTTTTCATGTTTAGGTTTCACTCTGTTTTCTCCTATATGGATACATGTAGTTGGAAGTCTAAATCAAACACGGTTTGTGCTAGCTCTTTGAAACTTGGCACAATAATGTAGTTCCAAGTTCTATCGCTATGGTTTGTGTCCTATTGAAGTAGCCCCAAGCAGAGACTGACGAGAATCACTTTCATTGAAAGGGGTTGCCAAGCTTCCAAAAAACTACGAGTTTCCTGAAATCTCAGCAAACATTTTTTCACCCAATCTTGATGATACTTCCATTTATTGATCAGTACACCAATCCCACTTGGCTCACCAAATTTCGTTCTTCTAGGTTAAACCGTTCCTTTGCAGTAACCGTTTTCATGTTTAGGTTTCACTCTGTTTTCTCCTATATGGATACATGTAGTTGGAACTCTAAATCAAACACGGTTTGTGCTAGCTCTTTGAAACTTGGCACAATAATATAGTTCCAAGTTCTATCGCTATGGTTTGTGTCCTATTGAAGTAGCCCCAAGCAGAGACTGACGAGAATCACTTTCATTGAAAGGGGTTGCCAAGCTTCCAAAAAACTACGAGTTTCCTGAAATCTCAGCAAACATTTTTTCACAAAATCTTGATGATACTTCCATTTAATGATCAGTACACCAATCCCACTTGGCTCATCAAATTTCGTTCTTCTAGGTCAAACCGTTCCTTTGCAGGAACCGTTTTCATGTTTAGGTTTCACTCTGTTTTCTCCTATATGGATACATGTAGTTGGAACTCTAAATCAAACACGGTTTGTGCTAGCTCTTTGAAACTTGGCACAATAATGTAGTTCCAAGTTCTATCGCTATGGTTTGTGTCCTATTGAAGTAGCCCCAAGCAGAGACTGACGAGAATCACTTTCATTGAAAGGGGTTGCCAAGCTTCCAAAAAACTACGAGTTTCCTGAAATCTCAGCAAACATTTTTTCACCCAATCTTGATGATACTTCCATTTAATGATCAGTACACCAATCCCACTTGGCTCACCAAATTTCGTTCTTCTAGGTCAAACCGTTCCTTTGCAGAAACCGTTTTCATGTTTAGGTTTCACTCTGTTTTCTCCTATATGGATACATGTAGTTGGAAGTCTAAATCAAACACGGTTTGTGCTAGCTCTTTGAAACGTGGCACAATAATGTAGTTCCAAGTTCTATCGCTATGGTTTGTGTCCTATTGAAGTAGCCCCAAGCAGAGACTGACGAGAATCACTTTCATTGAAAGGGGTTGCCAAGCTTCCAAAAAACTACGAGTTTCCTGAAATCTCAGCAAACATTTTTTCACCCAATCTTGATGATACTTCCATTTAATGATCAGTACACCAATCCCACTTGGCTCACCAAATTTCGTTCTTCTAGATCAAACCGTTCCTTTGCAGTAACCGTTTTCATGTTTAGGTTTCACTCTGTTTTCTCCAATATGGATACATGTAGTTGGAAGTCTAAATCAAACACGGTTTGTGCCAGCTCTTTGAAACTTGGCACAATAATGTAGTTCCACGTTCTATCGCTATGGTTTGTGTCCTATTGAAGTAGCCCCAAGCAGAGACTGACGAGAATCACTTTCATTGAAAGGGGTTGCCAAGGTCCAAAAAACTACGAGTTTCCTGAAATCTCAGCAAACATTTTTTCACCCAATATAGATGATATTTCCATTTAATGATCAGTACAGCAATCCCACTTGGCTCACCAAATTTCGTTCTTCTAGGTTAAACCGTTCCTTTGCAGTAACCGTTTTCATGTTTAGGTTTCACTCTGTTTTCTCCAATATGGATACATGTAGTTGGAACTCTAAATCAAACACGGTTTGTGCTAGCTCTTTGAAACTTGGCACAATAATGTATTTCCAAGTTCTATCACTATGGTTTGTGTCCTATTGAAGTAGGCCCAAGTAGAGACTGACGAGAATCACTTTCATTGAAAGGGGTTGCCAAGCTTCCAAAAAACTACGAGTTTCCTGAAATCTCAGCAAACATTTTTTCACCCAATCTTGATGATACTTCCATTTAATGATCAGTACACCAATCCCACTTGGCTCACCAAATTTCGTTCTTCTAGGTCAAACCGTTCCTTTGCAGTACCCGTTTTCATGTTTAGGTTTCACTCTGTTTTCTCCTATATGGATACATGTAGTTGGAACTCTAAATCAATCACGGTTTGTGGTGGCGCTTTGAAACTTGGCACAATAATATAGTTCCAAGTTCTATAGCTATGGTTTGTGTCCTATTGAAGTAGCCCCAAGCAGAGACTGACGAGAATCACTTTCATTGAAAGGGGTTGCCAAGCTTCCAAAAAACTACGAGTTTCCTGTAATCTCAGCAAACATTTTTTCACCCAATCTTGATGATACTTCCATTTAATGATCAGTACACCAATCCCACTTGGCTCACCAAATTTCGTTCTTCTAGATCAAACCGTTCCTTTGCAGTAACCGTTTTCATGTTTAGGTTTCACTCTGTTTTCTCCTATATGGATACATGTAGTTGGAACTCTAAATCAAACACGGTTTGTGCTAGCTCTTTGAAACTTGGCACAATAATGTAGTTCCAAGTTCTATCGCTATGGTTTGTGTCCTATTGAAGTAGCCCCAAGCAGAGACTGACGAGAATCACTTTCATTGAAAGGGGTTGCCAAGCTTCCAAAAAACTACGAGTTTCCTGAAATCTCAGCAAACATTTTTTCACCCAATCTTGATGATACTTCCATTTAATGATCAGTACACCAATCCCACTTGGCTCACCAAATTTCGTTCTTCTAGGTCAAAACGTTCCTTTGCAGTAACCGTTTTCATGTTTAGGTTTCACTCTGTTTTCTCCTATATGGATACATGTAGTTGGAAGTCTAAATCAAACACGGTTTGTGCTAGCTCTTTGAAACTTGGCACAATAATGTAGTTCCAAGTTCTATCGCTATGGTTTGTGTCCTATTCAAGTAGCCCCAAGCAGAGACTGACGAGAATCACTTTCATTGAAAGGGGTTGCCAAGCTTCCAAAAAACTACGAGTTTCCTGAAATCTCAGCAAACATTTTTTCACCCAATCTTGATGATACTTCCATTTAATGATCAGTACACCAATCCCACTTGGCTCACCAAATTTCGTTCTTCTAGGTGAAACCGTTCCTTTGCAGTACCCGTTTTCATGTTTAGGTTTCACTCTGTTTTCTCCTATATGGATACATGTAGTTGGAACTCTAAATCAATCACGGTTTGTGGTAGCGCTTTGAAACTTGGCACAATAATATAGTTCCAAGTTCTATAGCTATGGTTTGTGTCCTATTGAAGTAGCCCCAAGCAGAGACTGACGAGAATCACTTTCATTGAAAGGGGTTGCCAAGCTTCCAAAAAACTACGAGTTTCCTGAAATCTCAGCAAACATTTTTTCACCCAATCTTGATGATACTTCCATTTAATGATCAGTACACCAATCCCACTTGGCTCACCAAATTTCGTTCTTCTAGGTCAAACCGTTCCTTTGCAGTAACCGTTTTCATGTTTAGGTTTCACTCTGTTTTCTCCAATATGGATACATGTAGTTGGAAGTCTAAATCAAACACGGTTTGTGCTAGCTCTTTGAAACTTGGCACAATAATGTAGTTCCAAGTTCTATCGCTATGGTTTGTGTCCTATTGAAGTAGCCCCAAGCAGAGACTTACGAGAATCACTTTCATTGAAAGGGGTTGCCAAGCTTCCAAAAAACTACGAGTTTCCTGAAATCTCAGCAAACATTTTTTCACCCAATCTTGATGATACTTCCATTTAATGATCAGTACACCAATCCCACTTGGCTCACCAAATTTCGTTCTTCTAGGTCAAACCGTTCCTTTGCAGTAACCGTTTTCATGTTTAGGTTTCACTCTGTTTTCTCCTATATGGATACATGTAGTTGGAAGTCTAAATCAAACACGGTTTGTGCTAGCTCTTTGAAACGTGGCACAATAATGTAGTTCCAAGTTCTATCGCTATGGTTTGTGTCCTATTGAAGTAGCCCCAAGCAGAGACTGACGAGAATCACTTTCATTGAAAGGGGTTGCCAAGCTTCCAAAAAACTACGAGTTTCCTGAAATCTCAGCAAACATTTTTTCACCCAATCTTGATGATACTTCCATTTAATGATCAGTACACCAATCCCACTTGGCTCACCAAATTTCGTTCTTCTAGATCAAACCGTTCCTTTGCAGTAACCGTTTTCATGTTTAGGTTTCACTCTGTTTTCTCCAATATGGATACATGTAGTTGGAAGTCTAAATCAAACACGGTTTGTGCCAGCTCTTTGAAAATTGGCACAATAATGTAGTTCCACCTTCTATCGCTATGGTTTGTGTCCTATTGAAGTAGCCCCAAGCAGAGACTGACGAGAATCACTTTCATTGAAAGGGGTTGCCAAGGTCCAAAAAACTACGAGTTTCCTGAAATCTCAGCAAACATTTTTTCACCCAATATTGATGATATTTCCATTTAATGATCAGTACAGCAATCCCACTTGGCTCACCAAATTTCGTTCTTCTAGGTTAAACCGTTCCTTTGCAGTAACCGTTTTCATGTTTAGGTTTCACTCTGTTTTCTCCAATATGGATACATGTAGTTGGAACTCTAAATCAAACACGGTTTGTGCTAGCTCTTTGAAACTTGGCACAATAATGTATTTCCAAGTTCTATCACTATGGTTTGTGTCCTATTGAAGTAGGCCCAAGTAGAGACTGACGAGAATCACTTTCATTGAAAGGGGTTGCCAAGCTTCCAAAAAACTACGAGTTTCCTGAAATCTCAGCAAACATTTTTTCACCCAATCTTGATGATACTTCCATTTAATGATCAGTACACCAATCCCACTTGGCTCACCAAATTTCGTTCTTCTAGGTCAAACCGTTCCTTTGCAGTACCCGTTTTCATGTTTAGGTTTCACTCTGTTTTCTCCTATATGGATACATGTAGTTGGAACTCTAAATCAATCACGGTTTGTGGTGGCGCTTTGAAACTTGGCACAATAATATAGTTCCAAGTTCTATAGCTATGGTTGTGTCCTATTGAAGTAGCCCCAAGCAGAGACTGACGAGAATCACTTTCATTGAAAGGGGTTGCCAAGCTTCCAAAAAACTACGAGTTTCCTGTAATCTCAGCAAACATTTTTTCACCCAATCTTGATGATACTTCCATTTAATGATCAGTACACCAATCCCACTTGGCTCACCAAATTTCGTTCTTCTAGGTCAAACCGTTCCTTTGCAGTAACCGTTTTCATGTTTAGGTTTCACTCTGTTTTCTCCTATATGGATACATGTAGTTGGAACTCTAAATCAAACACGGTTTGTGCTAGCTCTTTGAAACTTGGCACAATAATGTAGTTCCAAGTTCTATCGCTATGGTTTGTGTCCTATTGAAGTAGCCCCAAGCAGAGACTGACGAGAATCACTTTCATTGAAAGGGGTTGCCAAGCTTCCAAAAAACTACGAGTTTCCTGAAATCTCAGCAAACATTTTTTCACCCAATCTTGATGATACTTCCATTTAATGATCAGTACACCAATCCCACTTGGCTCACCAAATTTCGTTCTTCTAGGTCAAACCGTTCCTTTGCAGTAACCGTTTTCATGTTTAGGTTTCACTCTGTTTTCTCCTATATGGATACATGTAGTTGGAAGTCTAAATCAAACACGGTTTGTGCTAGCTCTTTGAAACGTGGCACAATAATGTAGTTCCAAGTTCTATCGCTATGGTTTGTGTCCTATTGAAGTAGCCCCAAGCAGAGACTGACGAGAATCACTTTCATTGAAAGGGGTTGCCAAGCTTCCAAAAAACTACGAGTTTCCTGAAATCTCAGCAAACATTTTTTCACCCAATCTTGATGATACTTCCATTTAATGATCAGTACACCAATCCCACTTGGCTCACCAAATTTCGTTCTTCTAGATCAAACCGTTCCTTTGCAGTAACCGTTTTCATGTTTAGGTTTCACTCTGTTTTCTCCAATATGGATACATGTAGTTGGAAGTCTAAATCAAACACGGTTTGTGCCAGCTCTTTGAAACTTGGCACAATAATGTAGTTCCACCTTCTATCGCTATGGTTTGTGTCCTATTGAAGTAGCCCCAAGCAGAGACTGACGAGAATCACTTTCATTGAAAGGGGTTGCCAAGGTCCAAAAAACTACGAGTTTCCTGAAATCTCAGCAAACATTTTTTCACCCAATATTGATGATATTTCCATTTAATGATCAGTACAGCAATCCCACTTGGCTCACCAAATTTCGTTCTTCTAGGTTAAACCGTTCCTTTGCAGTAACCGTTTTCATGTTTAGGTTTCACTCTGTTTTCTCCAATATGGATACATGTAGTTGGAACTCTAAATCAAACACGGTTTGTGCTAGCTCTTTGAAACTTGGCACAATAATGTATTTCCAAGTTCTATCACTATGGTTTGTGTCCTATTGAAGTAGGCCCAAGTAGAGACTGACGAGAATCACTTTCATTGAAAGGGGTTGCCAAGCTTCCAAAAAACTACGAGTTTCCTGAAATCTCAGCAAACATTTTTTCACCCAATCTTGATGATACTTCCATTTAATGATCAGTACACCAATCCCACTTGGCTCACCAAATTTCGTTCTTCTAGGTCAAACCGTTCCTTTGCAGTACCCGTTTTCATGTTTAGGTTTCACTCTGTTTTCTCCTATATGGATACATGTAGTTGGAACTCTAAATCAATCACGGTTTGTGGTGGCGCTTTGAAACTTGGCACAATAATATAGTTCCAAGTTCTATAGCTATGGTTGTGTCCTATTGAAGTAGCCCCAAGCAGAGACTGACGAGAATCACTTTCATTGAAAGGGGTTGCCAAGCTTCCAAAAAACTACGAGTTTCCTGTAATCTCAGCAAACATTTTTTCACCCAATCTTGATGATACTTCCATTTAATGATCAGTACACCAATCCCACTTGGCTCACCAAATTTCGTTCTTCTAGGTCAAACCGTTCCTTTGCAGTAACCGTTTTCATGTTTAGGTTTCACTCTGTTTTCTCCTATATGGATACATGTAGTTGGAACTCTAAATCAAACACGGTTTGTGCTAGCTCTTTGAAACTTGGCACAATAATGTAGTTCCAAGTTCTATCGCTATGGTTTGTGTCCTATTGAAGTAGCCCCAAGCAGAGACTGACGAGAATCACTTTCATTGAAAGGGGTTGCCAAGCTTCCAAAAAACTACGAGTTTCCTGAAATCTCAGCAAACATTTTTTCACCCAATCTTGATGATACTTCCATTTAATGATCAGTACACCAATCCCACTTGGCTCACCAAATTTCGTTCTTCTAGGTCAAACCGTTCCTTTGCAGTAACCGTTTTCATGTTTAGGTTTCACTCTGTTTTCTCCTATATGGATACATGTAGTTGGAAGTCTAAATCAAACACGGTTTGTGCTAGCTCTTTGAAACTTGGCACAATAATGTAGTTCCAAGTTCTATCGCTATGGTTTGTGTCCTATTCAAGTAGCCCCAAGCAGAGACTGACGAGAATCACTTTCATTGAAAGGGGTTGCCAAGCTTCCAAAAAACTACGAGTTTCCTGAAATCTCAGCAAACATTTTTTCACCCAATCTTGATGATACTTCCATTTAATGATCAGTACACCAATCCCACTTGGCTCACCAAATTTCGTTCTTCTAGGTCAAACCGTTCCTTTGCAGTAACCGTTTTCATGTTTAGGTTTCACTCTGTTTTCTCCTATATGGATACATGTAGTTGGAACTCTAAATCAAACACGGTTTGTGCTAGCTCTTTGAAACTTGGCACAATAATGTATTTCCAAGTTCTATCACTATGGTTTGTGTCCTATTGAAGTAGGCCCAAGCAGAGACTGACGAGAATCACTTTCATTGAAAGGGGTTGCCAAGCTTCCAAAAAACTACGAGTTTCCTGAAATCTCAGCAAACATTTTTTCACCCAATCTTGATGATACTTCCATTTAATGATCAGTACACCAATCCCACTTGGCTCACCAAATTTCGTTCTTCTAGGTGAAACCGTTCCTTTGCAGTACCCGTTTTCATGTTTAGGTTTCACTCTGTTTTCTCCTATATGGATACATGTAGTTGGAACTCTAAATCAATCACGGTTTGTGGTAGCGCTTTGAAACTTGGCACAATAATATAGTTCCAAGTTCTATAGCTATGGTTTGTGTCCTATTGAAGTAGCCCCAAGCAGAGACTGACGAGAATCACTTTCATTGAAAGGGGTTGCCAAGCTTCAAAAAAACTACGAGTTTCCTGAAATCTCAGCAAACATTTTTTCACCCAATCTTGATGATACTTCCATTTAATGATCAGTACACCAATCCCACTTGGCTCACCAAATTTCGTTCTTCTAGGTCAAACCGTTCCTTTGCAGTAACCGTTTTCATGTTTAGGTTTCACTCTGTTTTCTCCAATATGGATACATGTAGTTGGAAGTCTAAATCAAACACGGTTTGTGCTAGCTCTTTGAAACTTGGCACAATAATGTAGTTCCAAGTTCTATCGCTATGGTTTGTGTCCTATTGAAGTAGCCCCAAGCAGAGACTTACGAGAATCACTTTCATTGAAAGGGGTTGCCAAGCTTCCAAAAAACTACGAGTTTCCTGAAATCTCAGCAAACATTTTTTCACCCAATCTTGATGATACTTCCATTTAATGATCAGTACACCAATCCCACTTGGCTCACCAAATTTCGTTCTTCTAGGTCAAACCGTTCCTTTGCAGTACCCGTTTTCATGTTTAGGTTTCACTCTGTTTTCTCCTATATGGATACATGTAGTTGGAACTCTAAATCAATCACGGTTTGTGGTGGCGCTTTGAAACTTGGCACAATAATATAGTTCCAAGTTCTATAGCTATGGTTTGTGTCCTATTGAAGTAGCCCCAAGCAGAGACTGACGAGAATCACTTTCATTGAAAGGGGTTGCCAAGCTTCCAAAAAACTACGAGTTTCCTGAAATCTCAGCAAACATTTTTTCACCCAATCTTGATGATACTTCCATTTAATGATCAGTACACCAATCCCACTTGGCTCACCAAATTTCGTTCTTCTAGGTCAAACCGTTCCTTTGCAGTAACCGTTTTCATGTTTAGGTTTCACTCTGTTTTCTCCTATATGGATACATGTAGTTGGAAGTCTAAATCAAACACGGTTTGAGCTAGCTCTTTGAAACTTGGCACAATAATGTATTTCCAAGTTCTATCGCTATGGTTTGTGTCCTATTGAAGTAGCCCCAAGCAGAGACTGACGAGAATCACTTTCATTGAAAGGGGTTGCCAAGCTTCCAAAAAACTACGAGTTTCCTGAAATCTCAGCAAACATTTTTTCACCCAACCTTGATGATACTTCCATTTAATGATCAGTACACCAATCCCACTTGGCTCACCAAATTTCGTTCTTCTAGGTCAAACCGTTCCTTTGCAGTAACCGTTTTCATGTTTAGGTTTCACTCTGTTTTCTCCTATATGGATACATGTAGTTGGAAGTCTAAATCAAACACGGTTTGTGCTAGCTCTTTGAAACTTGGCACAATAATGTAGTTCCAAGTTCTATCGCTATGGTTTGTGTCCTATTCAAGTAGCCCCAAGCAGAGACTGACGAGAATCACTTTCATTGAAAGGGGTTGCCAAGCTTCCAAAAAACTACGAGTTTCCTGAAATCTCAGCAAACATTTTTTCACCCAATCTTGATGATACTTCCATTTAATGATCAGTACACCAATCCCACTTGGCTCACCAAATTTCGTTCTTCTAGGTCAAACCGTTCCTTTGCAGTAACCGTTTTCATGTTTAGGTTTCACTCTGTTTTCTCCTATATGGATACATGTAGTTGGAACTCTAAATCAAACACGGTTTGTGCTAGCTCTTTGAAACTTGGCACAATAATGTATTTCCAAGTTCTATCACTATGGTTTGTGTCCTATTGAAGTAGGCCCAAGCAGAGACTGACGAGAATCACTTTCATTGAAAGGGGTTGCCAAGCTTCCAAAAAACTACGAGTTTCCTGAAATCTCAGCAAACATTTTTTCACCCAATCTTGATGATACTTCCATTTAATGATGAGTACACCAATCCCACTTGGCTCACCAAATTTCGTTCTTCTAGGTCAAACCGTTCCTTTGCAGTACCCGTTTTCATGTTTAGGTTTCACTCTGTTTTCTCCTATAAGGATACATGTAGTTGGAACTCTAAATCAATCACGGTTTGTGGTAGCGCTTTGAAACTTGGCACAATAATATAGTTCCAAGTTCTATAGCTATGGTTTGTGTCCTATTGAAGTAGCCCCAAGCAGAGACTGACGAGAATCACTTTCATTGAAAGGGGTTGCCAAGCTTCCAAAAAACTACGAGTTTCCTGAAATCTCAGCAAACATTTTTTCACCCAATCTTGATGATAATTCCATTTAATGATCAGTACACCAATCCCACTTGGCTCACCAAATTTCGTTCTTCTAGGTCAAACCGTTCCTTTGCAGTAACCGTTTTCATGTTTAGGTTTCACTCTGTTTTCTCCTATATGGATACATGTAGTTGGAAGTCTAAATCAAACACGGTTTGTGCTAGCTCTTTGAAACTTGGCACAATAATGTAGTTCCAAGTTCTATCGCTATGGTTTGTGTCCTATTGAAGTAGCCCCAAGCAGAGACTGACGAGAATCACGTTCATTGAAAGGGGTTGCCAAGCTTCCAAAAAACTACGAGTTTCCTGTAATCTCAGCAAACATTTTTTCACCCAATCTTGATGATACTTCCATTTAATGATCAGTACACCAGTCCCACTTGGCTCACCAAATTTCGTTCTTCTAGGTCAAACCGTTCCTTTGCAGTAACCGTTTTCATGTTTAGGTTTCACTCTGTTTTCTCCTATATGGATACATGTAGTTGGAAGTCTAAATCAAACACGGTTTGTGCTAGCTCTTTGAAACTTGGCACAATAATGTAGTTCCAAGTTCTATCGCTATGGTTTGTGTCCTATTGAAGTAGCCCCAAGCAGAGACTGACGACAATCACTTTCATTGAAAGGGGTTGCCAAGCTTCCAAAAAACTACGAGTTTCCTGAAATCTCAGCAAACATTTTTTCACCCAATCTTGATGATACTTCCATTTAATGATCAGTACACCAATCCCACTTGGCTCACCAAATTTCGTTCTTCTAGGTCAAAACCGTTCCTTTGCAGTAACCGTTTTCATGTTTAGGTTTCACTCTGTTTTCTCCTATATGGATACATGTAGTTGGAAGTCTAAATCAAACACGGTTTGTGCTAGCTCTTTGAAACTTGGCACAATAATGTAGTTCCAAGTTCTATCGCTATGGTTTGTGTCCTATTCAAGTAGCCCCAAGCAGAGACTGACGAGAATCACTTTCATTGAAAGGGGTTGCCAAGATTCCAAAAAACTACGAGTTTCCTGAAATCTCAGCAAACATTTTTTCACCCAATCTTGATGATACTTCCATTTAATGATCAGTACACCAATCCCACTTGGCTCACCAAATTTCGTTATTCTAGGTGAAACCGTTCCTTTGCAGTACCCGTTTTCATGTTTAGGTTTCACTCTGTTTTCTCCTATATGGATACATGTAGTTGGAACTCTAAATCAATCACGGTTTGTGGTAGCGCTTTGAAACTTGGCACAATAATATAGTTCCAAGTTCTATAGCTATGGTTTGTGTCCTATTGAAGTAGCCCCAAGCAGAGACTGACGAGAATCACTTTCATTGAAAGGGGTTGCCAAGCTTCAAAAAAACTACGAGTTTCCTGAAATCTCAGCAAACATTTTTTCACCCAATCTTGATGATACTTCCATTTAATGATCAGTACACCAATCCCACTTGGCTCACCAAATTTCGTTCTTCTAGGTCAAACCGTTCCTTTGCAGTACCCGTTTTCATGTTTAGGTTTCACTCTGTTTTCTCCTATAAGGATACATGTAGTTGGAACTCTAAATCAATCACGGTTTGTGGTAGCGCTTTGAAACTTGGCACAATAATATAGTTCCAAGTTCTATAGCTATGGTTTGTGTCCTATTGAAGTAGCCCCAAGCAGAGACTGACGAGAATCACTTTCATTGAAAGGGGTTGCCAAGCTTCCAAAAAACTACGAGTTTCCTGAAATCTCAGCAAACATTTTTTCACCCAATCTTGATGATAATTCCATTTAATGATCAGTACACCAATCCCACTTGCTCACCAAATTTCGTTCTTCTAGGTCAAACCGTTCCTTTGCAGTACCGTTTTCATGTTTAGGTTTCACTCTGTTTTCTCCTATATGGATACATGTAGTTGGAAGTCTAAATCAACACGGTTTGTGCTAGCTCTTTGAAACTTGGCACAATAATGTAGTTCCAAGTTCTATCGCTATGGTTTGTGTCCTATTGAAGTAGCCCCAAGCAGAGACTGACGAGAATCACGTTCATTGAAAGGGGTTGCCAAGCTTCCAAAAAACTACGAGTTTCCTGTAATCTCAGCAAACATTTTTTCACCCAATCTTGATGATACTTCCATTTAATGATCAGTACACCAGTCCCACTTGGCTCACCAAAATTTCGTTCTTCTAGGTCAAACCGTTCCTTTGCAGTAACCGTTTTCATGTTTAGGTTTCACTCTGTTTTCTCCTATATGGATACATGTAGTTGGAAGTCTAAATCAAACACGGTTTGTGCTAGCTCTTTGAAACTTGGCACAATAATGTAGTTCCAAGTTCTATCGCTATGGTTTGTGTCCTATTGAAGTAGCCCCAAGCAGAGACTGACGACACTTCACTTTCATTGAAAGGGGTTGCCAAGCTTCCAAAAAACTACGAGTTTCCTGAAATCTCAGCAAACATTTTTTTCACCCAATCTTGATGATACTTCCATTTAATGATCAGTACACCAATCCCACTTGGCTCACCAAATTTCGTTCTTCTAGGTCAAACCGTTCCTTTGCAGTAACCGTTTTCATGTTTAGGTTTCACTCTGTTTTCTCCTATATGGATACATGTAGTTGGAAGTCTAAATCAAACACGGTTTGTGCTAGCTCTTTGAAACTTTGCACAATAATGTAGTTCCAAGTTCTATCGCTATGGTTTGTGTCCTATTCAAGTAGCCCCAAGCAGAGACTGACGAGAATCACTTTCATTGAAAGGGGTTGCCAAGCTTCCAAAAAACTACGAGTTTCCTGAAATCTCAGCAAACATTTTTTCACCCAATCTTGATGATACTTCCATTTAATGATCAGTACACCAATCCCACTTGGCTCACCAAATTTCGTTATTCTAGGTGAAACCGTTCCTTTGCAGTACCCGTTTTCATGTTTAGGTTTTCACTCTGTTTTCTCCTATATGGATACATGTAGTTGGAACTCTAAATCAATCACGGTTTGTGGTAGCGCTTTGAAACTTGGCACAATAAATATAGTTCCAAGTTCTATAGCTATGGTTTGTGTCCTATTGAAGTAGCCCCAAGCAGAGACTGACGAGAATCACTTTCATTGAAAGGGGTTGCCAAGCTTCAAAAAAACTACGAGTTTCCTGAAATCTCAGCAAACATTTTTTCACCCAATCTTGATGATACTTCCATTTAATGATCAGTACACCAATCCCACTTGGCTCACCAAATTTCGTTCTTCTAGGTCAAACCGTTCCTTTGCAGTAACCGTTTTCATGTTTAGGTTTCACTCTGTTTTCTCCTATATGGATACATGTAGTTGGAAGTCTAAATCAAACACGGTTTGTGCTAGCTCTTTGAAACTTGGCACAATAATGTAGTTCCAAGTTCTATCGCTATGGTTTTTGTCCTATTGAAGTAGCCCAAGCAGAGACTGACGAGAATCACTTTCATTGAAAGGGGTTGCCAAGCTTCCAAAAAACTACGAGTTTCCTGAAATCTCAGCAAACATTTTTTCACCCAATCTTTATGATACTTCCATTTAATGATCAGTACACCAATCCCACTTGGCTCACCAAATTTCGTTCTTCTAGATCAAACCGTTCCTTTGCAGTAACCGTTTTCATGTTTAGGTTTCACTCTGTTTTCTCCAATATGGATACATGTACTTGGAAGTCTAAATCAAACACGGTTTGTGCCAGCTCTTTGAAACTTGGCACAATAATGTAGTTCCAAGTTCTATCGCTATGGTTTGTGTCCCTATTGAAGTAGCCCCAAGCAGAGACTGACGGAATCACTTTCATTGAAAGGGGTTGCCAAGGTCCAAAAAACTACGAGTTTCCTGAAATCTCAGCAAACATTTTTTCACCCAATATTGATGATATTTCCATTTAATGATCAGTACAGCAATCCCACTTGGCTCACCAAATTTCGTTCTTCTAGGTTAAACCGTTCCTTTGCAGTAACCGTTTTCATGTTTAGGTTTCACTCTGTTTTCTCCAATATGGATACATGTAGTTGGAACTCTAAATCAAACACGGTTTGTGCTAGCTCTTTGAAACTTGGCACAATAATGTATTTCCAAGTTCTATCACTATGGTTTGTGTCCTATTAAAGTAGGCCCAAGCAGAGACTGACGAGAATCACTTTCATTGAAAGGGGTTGCCAAGCTTTCAAAAAAATACGAGTTTCCTGAAATCTCAGCAAACATTTTTTCACCCAATCTTGATGATACTTCCATTTAATGATCAGTACACCAATCCCACTTGGCTCACCAAATTTCGTTCTTCTAGGTCAAACCGTTCCTTTGCAGTAACCGTTTTCATGTTTAGGTTTCACTCTGTTTTCTCCTATATGGATACATGTAGTTGGAACTCTAAATCAAACACGGTTTGTGCTAGCTCTTTGAAACTTGGCACAATAATGTATTTCCAAGTTCTATCACTATGGTTTGTGTCCTATTGAAGTAGCCCCAAGCAGAGACTGACGAGAATCACTTTCATTGAAAGGGGTTGCCAAGCTTCCAAAAAGCTACGAGTTTCCTGAAATCTCAGCAACATTTTTTCACCCAATATTGATGATACTTCCATTTAATGATCAGTACACCAATCCCACTTCGCTCACCAAATTTCGTTGTTGTAGGTCAAACCGTTCCTTTGCAGGAACCGTTTTCATGTTTAGGTTTCACTCTGTTTTCTCCAATATGGATACATGTAGTTGGAACTCTAAATCAAACACGGTTTGTGCTAGCTCTTTGAAACTTGGCACAATAATGTATTTCCAAGTTCTATCACTATGGTTTGTGTCCTATTAAAGTAGGCCCAAGCAGAGACTGACGAGAATCACTTTCATTGAAAGGGGTTGCCAAGCTTTCAAAAAAATACGAGTTTCCTGAAATCTCAGCAAACATTTTTTCACCCAATCTTGATGATACTTCCATTTAATGATCAGTACACCAATCCCACTTGGCTCACCAAATTTCGTTCTTCTAGGTCAAACCGTTCCTTTGCAGTAACCGTTTTCATGTTTAGGTTTCACTCTGTTTTCTCCTATATGGATACATGTAGTTGGAACTCTAAATCAATCACGGTTTGTGGTGGCGCTTTGAAAACTTGGCACAATAATATAGTTCCAAGTTCTATAGCTATGGTTTGTGTCCTATTGAAGTAGCCCCAAGCAGAGACTGACGAGAATCACTTTCATTGAAAGGGTTGCCAAGCTTCCAAAAAACTACGAGTTTCCTGAAATCTCAGCAAACATTTTTTCACCCAATCTTGATGATACTTCCATTTAATGATCAGTACACCAATCCCACTTGGCTCACCAAATTTCGTTCTTCTAGGTCAAACCGTTCCTTTGCAGTAACCGTATTCATGTTTAGGTTTCACTCTGTTTTCTCCTATATGGATACATGTAGTTGGAAGTCTAAATCAAACACGGTTTGAGCTAGCTTTTGAAACTTGGCACAATAATGTAGTTCCAAGTTCTATCGCTATGGTTTGTGTCCTATTGAAGTAGCCCCAAGCAGAGACTGACGAGAATCACTTTCATTGAAAGGGGTTGCCAAGCTTCCAAAAACTACGAGTTTCCTGAAATCTCAGCAAACATTTTTTCACCCAACCTTGATGATACTTCCATTTAATGATCAGTACACCAATCAAACTTGGCTCACCAAATTTCGTTCTTCTAGGTCAAACCGTTCCTTTGCAGTAACCGTTTTCATGTTTAGGTTTCACTCTGTTTTCTCCTATATGGATACATGTAGTTGGAAGTCTAAATCAAACACGGTTTGTGCTAGCTCTTTGAAACTTGGCACAATAATGTAGTTCCAAGTTCTATCGCTATGGTTGTGTCCTATTGAAGTAGCCCCAAGCAGAGACTGACGAGAAATCACTTTCATTGAAAGGGGTTGCCAAGCTTCCAAAAAACTACGAGTTTCCTGAAATCTCAGCAAATATTTTTTCACCCAATCTTGATGATACTTCCATTTAATGATCAGTACACCAATCCCACTTGGCTCACCAAATTTCGTTCTTCTAGGTCAAACCGTTCCTTTGCAGTAACCGTTTTCATGTTTAGGTTTCACTCTGTTTTCTCCTATATGGATACATGTAGTTGGAAGTCTAAATCAAACACGGTTTGTGCTAGCTCTTTGAAACTTGGCACAATAATGTATTTCCAAGTTCTATCACTATGGTTTGTGTCCTATTGAAGTAGGCCCAAGCAGAGACTGACGAGAATCACTTTCATTGAAAGGGGTTGCCAAGCTTCCAAAAAACTACGAGTTTCCTGAAATCTCAGCAAACATTTTTTCACCCAATCTTGATGATACTTCCATTTAATGATCAGTACACCAATCCCACTTGGCTCACCAAATTTCGTTCTTCTAGGTCAAACCGTTCCTTTGCAGTACCCGTTTTCATGTTTAGGTTTCACTCTGTTTTCTCCTATATGGATACATGTAGTTGGAACTCTAAATCAATCACGGTTTGTGGTGGCGCTTTGAAACTTGGCACAATAATATAGTTCCAAGTTCTATAGCTATGGTTGTGTCCTATTGAAGTAGCCCCAAAGCAGAGACTGACGAGAATCCACTTTCATTGAAAGGGGGTTGCCAAGCTTCCAAAAAACTACGAGTTTCCTGAAATCTCAGCAAACATTTTTTTCACCCAATCTTGATGATACTTCCATTTAATGATCAGTACACCAATCCCACTTGGCTCACCAAATTTCGTTCTTCTAGGTCAAACCGTTCCTTTGCAGTAACCGTTTTCATGTTTAGGTTTCACTCTGTTTTCTCCTATATGGATACATGTAGTTGGAAGTCTAAATCAAACACGGTTGAGCTAGCTCTTTGAAACTTGGCACAATAATGTAGTTCCAAGTTCTATCGCTATGGTTTGTGTCCTATTGAAGTAGCCCCAAGCAGAGACTGACGAGAATCACTTTCATTGAAAGGGGTTGCCAAGCTTCCAAAAAACTACGAGTTTCCTGAAATCTCAGCAAACATTTTTTCACCCAACCTTGATGATACTTCCATTTAATGATCAGTACACCAATCAAACTTGGCTCACCAAATTTCGTTCTTCTAGGTCAAACCGTTCCTTTGCAGTAACCGTTTTCATGTTTAGGTTTCACTCTGTTTTCTCCTATATGGATACATGTAGTTGGAAGTCTAAATCAAACCACGGTTGTGCTAGCTCTTTGAAACTTGGCACAATAATGTAGTTCCAAGTTCTATCGCTATGGTTTGTGTCCTATTGAAGTAGCCCCAAGCAGAGACTGACGAGAATCACTTTCATTGAAAGGGGTTGCCAAGCTTCCAAAAAACTACGAGTTTCCTGAAATCTCAGCAAACATTTTTTCACCCAATCTTGATGATACTTCCATTTAATGATCAGTACACCAATCCACTTGGCTCACCAAATTTCGTTCTTCTAGGTCAAACCGTTCCTTTGCAGTAACCGTTTTCATGTTTAGGTTTCACTCTGTTTTCTCCTATATGGATACATGTAGTTGGAACTCTAAATCAAACACGGTTTGTGCTAGCTCTTTGAAACTTGGCACAATAATGTATTTCCAAGTTCTATCACTATGGTTTGTGTCCTATTGAAGTAGGCCCAAGCAGAGACTGACGAGAATCACTTTCATTGAAAGGGGTTGCCAAGCTTCCAAAAAACTACGAGTTTCCTGAAATCTCAGCAAACATTTTTTCACCCAATCTTGATGATACTTCCATTTAATGATGAGTACACCAATCCCACTTGGCTCACCAAATTTCGTTCTTCTAGGTCAAACCGTTCCTTTGCAGTACCCGTTTTCATGTTTAGGTTTCACTCTGTTTTCTCCTATAAGGATACATGTAGTTGGAACTCTAAATCAATCACGGTTTGTGGTAGCGCTTTGAAACTTGGCACAATAATATAGTTCCAAGTTCTATCGCTATGGTTTGTGTCCTATTGAAGTAGCCCCAAGCAGAGACTGACGAGAATCACTTTCATTGAAAGGGGTTGCCAAGCTTCCAAAAAACTACGAGTTTCCTGAAATCTCAGCAAACATTTTTTCACCCAATCTTGATGATAATTCCATTTAATGATCAGTACACCAATCCCACTTGGCTCACCAAATTTCGTTCTTCTAGGTCAAACCGTTCCTTTGCAGTAACCGTTTTCATGTTTAGGTTTCACTCTGTTTTCTCCTATATGGATACATGTAGTTGGAAGTCTAAATCAAACACGGTTTGTGCTAGCTCTTTGAAACTTGGCACAATAATGTAGTTCCAAGTTCTATCGCTATGGTTTGTGTCCTATTGAAGTAGCCCCAAGCAGAGACTGACGAGAATCACTTTCATTGAAAGGGGTTGCCAAGCTTCCAAAAAACTACGAGTTTCCTGAAATCTCAGCAAACATTTTTTCACCCAATCTTGATGATACTTCCATTTAATGATCAGTACACCAATCCCACTTGGCTCACCAAATTTCGTTCTTCTAGGTCAAACCGTTCCTTTGCAGTACCCGTTTTCATGTTTAGGTTTCACTCTGTTTTCTCCTATATGGATACATGTAGTTGGAACTCTAAATCAATCACGGTTTGTGGTAGCGCTTTGAAACTTGGCACAATAATATAGTTCCATGTTCTATAGCTATGGTTTGTGTCCTATTGAAGTAGCCCCAAGCAGAGACTGACGAGAATCACTTTCCATTGAAAGGGGTTGCCAAGCTTCCAAAAAACTACGAGTTTCCTGAAATCTCAGCAACATTTTTTCACCCAATCTTGATAATACCTCCATTTAATGATCAGTACACCAATCCCACTTGGCTCACCAAATTTCGTTCTTCTAGGTCAAACCGTTCCTTTGCAGTAACCGTTTTCATGTTAGGTTTCACTCTGTTTTCTCCAATATGGATACATGTAGTTGGAACTCTAAATCAAACACGGTTTGTGCTAGCTCTTTGAAACTTTGGCACAATAAGGTATTTCCAAGTTCTATCGCTATGGTTTATGTCCTATTGCAGTAGCCCCAAACAGAGACTGACGAGAATCACTTTCATTGAAAGGGGTTGCCAAGCTTCCAAAAAACTACGAGTTTCCTGAAATCTCAGCAAACATTTTTTCACCCAATCTTGATGATACTTCCATTTAATGATCAGAACACCAATCCCACTTGGCTCACCAAATTTCATTCTTCTTGGTCAAACCGTTCCTTTGCAGTAACCGTTTTCATGTTTAGGTTTCACTCTGTTTTCTCCTATATGGATACAGGTAGTTGGAAGTCTAAATCAACCACGGTTTGTGCTAGCTCTTTGAAACGAGGCACAATAATGTAGTTCCAAGTTCTATCGCTATGGTTTGTGTCCTATTGAAGTAGCCCCAAGCAGAGACTGACGAGAATCACTTTCATTGAAAGGGTTGCCAAGCTTCCAAAAAAGTACGAGTTTCCTGAAATCTCAGCAAACATTTTTCACCCAATCTTGATGATACTTCCATTTAATGATCAGTGCACCAATCCCACTTGGCTCACCAAATTTCGTTCTTCTAGGTTAAACCGTTCCTTTGCAGTAACTGTTTTCATGTTTAGGTTTCACTCTGTTTTCTCCAATATGGATACATGTAGTTGGAACTCTAAATCAAACACATTTTTCTGCTAGCTCTTTGAAACTTGGCACAATAATGTAGTTCGAAGTTCTATCGCTATGGTTTGTGTCCTATTGAAGTAGCCCCTAGCAGAGACGGACGAGAATCACTTTCATTGAAAGGGGCTGCCAAGCTTCCAAAAAACTACGAGTTTCCTGAAATCTCAGCAAACATTTTTTCACCCAATCTTGATGATACTTCCATTTAATGATCAGTACACCATTCCCACTTGGCTCACCAAATTTCGTTCTTCTCGGTCAAACCGTTCCTTTGCAGTAACCGTTTTCAGGTTTAGGTTTCACTCTGTTTTCTCCAATATGGATACATGTAGTTGGAACTCTAAATCAAACACGGTTTCTGCTAGCTCTTTGAAACTTGGCACAATAATGTAGTTCCAAGTTCTATCACTATGGTTTGTGTCCTATTGAAGTAGCCCAAAGCAGAGACTGACGAGAATCACTTTCATTGAAAGGGGTTGCCAAGGTCCAAAAAACTACGAGTTTCCTGAAATCTCAGCAAACATTTTTTCACCCAATATTGATGATACTTACATTTAATGATCAGTACACCAATCCCACTTGGTCACCAAATTTCGTTCTTCTAGGTCAAACCGTTCCTTTGCAGTAACCGTTTTCATGTTTTGGTTTCACTCTGTTTTCTCCAATATGGAAACATGTAGTTGGAAGTCTAAATCAAACACTGTTTGTGCTAGCTCTTTGAAACTTGGCACAATAAAGTATTTCCAAGTTCTATCACTATGGTTTGTGTCCTATTGAAGTAGGCCCAAGCCAGAGACTGACGAGAATCACTTTCGTTGAAAGGGGTTGCCAAGCTTCCAAAAAACTACGAGTTTCCTGAAATCTCAGCAAATATTTTTTCACCCAATCTTGATGATACTTCCATTTAATGATCAGTACACCAATCCCACTTGGCTCACCAAATTTCGTTCTTCTAGGTTAAACCGTTCCTTTGCAGTAACCGTTTTCATGTTTAGGTTTCACTCTGTTTTCTCCTATATGGATACATGTAGTTGGAACTCTAAATCAAACACGGTTTGTGCTAGCTCTTGAGACTTGGCACAATAATATAGTTCCAAGTTCTATCGCTATGGTTTGTGTCCTATTGAAGTAGCCCCAAGCAGAGACTGACGAGAATCACTTTCATTGAAAGGGGTTGCCAAGCTTCCAAAAAAACTACGAGTTTCCTGAAATCTCAGCAAACATTTTTTCACCCAATCTTGATGATACTTCCATTTAATGATCAGTACACCAATCCCACTTGGCTCACCAAATTTCGTTCTTCTAGGTCAAACCATTCCTTTGCAGTAACCGTTTTCATGTTTAGGTTTCACTCTGTTTTCTCCAATATGGATACATGTAGTTGGAACTCTAAATCAAACACGGTTTGTGCTAGCTCTTTGAAACTTGGCACAATAATATAGTTCCAAGATCTATCGCTATGGTTTGTGTCCTATTGAAGTAGCCCCAAGCAGAGACTGACGAGAATCACTTTCATTGAAAGGGGTTGCCAAGCTTCCAAAAAGCTACGAGTTTCCTGAAATCTCAGCAAACATTTTTTCACCCAATCTTGATGATACTTCCATTTAATGATCAGTACACCAATCCCACTTGGCTCACCAAATTTCGTTCTTCTAGGTCAAACCGTTCCTTTGCAGTAACCGTTTTCATGTTTAGGTTTCACTCTGTTTTCGCCTATATGGATACATGTAGTTGGAACTCTAAATCAAACACGGTTTGTGCCTAGCTCTTTGAAACTTGGCACAATAATGTAGTTCCAAGTTCTATCGCTATGGTTTGTGTCCTATTGAAGTAGCCCCAAGCAGAGACTGACGAGAATCACTTTCATTGAAAGGGGTTGCCAAGCTTCCAAAAAACTAAGAGTTTCCTGAAATCTCAACAAACATTTTTTCACCCAATCTTGATGATACTTCCATTTAATGATCAGTACACCAATCCCACTTGGCTCACCAAATTTCGTTCTTCTAGGTAAAACCGTTCCTTTGCAGTAACCGTTTTCATGTTTAGGTTTCAATCTGTTTTCTCCAATATGGATACATGTAGTTGGAAGTCTAAAATCAAACACGGTTTGTGCCAGCTCTTTGAAACTTGGCACAATAATGTAGTTCCAAGTTCAATCGCTATGGTTTGTGTCCTATTGAAGTAGCCCCAAGCAGAGACTGACGAGAATCACTTTCATTGAAAGGGGTTGCCAAGGTCCAAAAAACTACGAGTTTCCTGAAATCTCAGCAAACATTTTTTCACCCAATATTGATGATACTTACATTTAATGATCAGTACACCAATCCCACTTGGTCACCAAATTTCGTTCTTCTAGGTTAAACCGTTCCTTTTCAGTAACCGTTTTCATGTTTTGGTTTCACTCTGTTTTCTCCAATATGGAAACATGTAGTTGGAAGTCTAAATCAAACACTGTTTGTGCTAGCTCTTTGAAACTTGGCACAATAATGTATTTCCAAGTTCTATCACTATGGTTTGTGTCCTATTGAAGTAGGCCCAAGCAGAGACTGACGAGAATCACTTTCATTGAAAGGGTTGCCAAGCTTCCAAAAAACTACGAGTTTCCTGAAATCTCAGCAAATATTTTTTCACCCAATCTTGATGATACTTCCATTTAATGATCAGTACACCAATCCCACTTGGCTCACCAAATTTCGTTCTTCTAGGTTAAACCGTTCCTTTGCAGTAACCGTTTTCATGTTTAGGTTTCACTCTGTTTTCTCCTATATGGATACATGTTGTTGGAACTCTAAATCAAACACGGTTTGTGCTAGCTCTTTGAGACTTGGCACAATAATATAGTTCCAAGTTCTATCGCTATGGTTTGTGTCCTATTGAAGTAGCCCCAAGCAGAGACTGACGAGAATCACTTTCATTGAAAGGGGTTGCCAAGCTTCCAAAAAAACTACGAGTTTCCTGAAATCTCAGCAAACATTTTTTCACCCAATCTTGATGATACTTCCATTTAATGATCAGTACACCAATCCCACTTGGCTCACCAAATTTCGTTCTTCTAGGTCAAACCATTCCTTTGCAGTAACCGTTTTCATGTTTAGGTTTCACTCTGTTTTCTCCAATATGGATACATGTAGTTGGAACTCTAAATCAAACACGGTTTGTGCTAGCTCTTTGAAACTTGGCACAATAATATAGTTCCAAGTTCTATCGCTATGGTTTGTGTCCTATTGAAGTAGCCCCAAGCAGAGACTTACGAGAATCACTTTCATTGAAAGGGGTTGCCAAGCTTCCAAAAAGCTACGAGTTTCCTGAAATCTCAGCAAACATTTTTTCACCCAATATTGATGATACTTCCACTTAATGATCAGTACACCAATCCCACTTGGCTCACCAAATTTCGTTGTTCTAGGTCAAACCGTTCCTTTGCAGGAACCGTTTTCATGTTTAGGTTTCACTCTGTTTTCTCCAATATGGATACATGTAGTTGGAACTCTAAATCAAACACGGTTTGTGCTAGCTCTTTGAGACTTGGCACAATAATATAGTTCCAAGTTCTATCGCTATGGTTTGTGTCCTATTGAAGTAGCCCCAAGCAGAGACTGACGAGAATCACTTTCATTGAAAGGGGTTGCCAAGCTTCCAAAAAAACTACGAGTTTCCTGAAATCTCAGCAAACATTTTTTCACCCAATCTTGATGATACTTCCATTTAATGATCAGTACACCAATCCCACTTGGCTCACCAAATTTCGTTCTTCTAGGTCAAACCATTCCCTTTGCAGTAACCGTTTTCATGTTTAGGTTTCACTCTGTTTTCTCCAATATGGATACATGTAGTTGGAACTCTAAATCAAACACGGTTTGTGCTAGCTCTTTGAAACTTGGCACAATAATATAGTTCCAAGATCTATCGCTATGGTTTGTGTCCTATTGAAGTAGCCCCAAGCAGAGACTGACGAGAATCACTTTCATTGAAAGGGGTTGCCAAGCTTCCAAAAAGCTACGAGTTTCCTGAAATCTCAGCAAACATTTTTTCACCCAATCTTGATGATACTTCCATTTAATGATCAGTACACCAATCCCACTTGGCTCACCAAATTTCGTTCTTCTAGGTCAAACCGTTCCTTTGCAGTAACCGTTTTCATGTTTAGGTTTCACTCTGTTTTCTCCTATATGGATACATGTAGTTGGAACTCTAAATCAAACACGGTTTGTGCTAGCTCTTTGAAACTTGGCACAATAATGTAGTTCCAAGTTCTATCGCTATGGTTTGTGTCCTATTGAAGTAGCCCCAAGCAGAGACTGACGAGAATCACTTTCATTGAAAGGGGTTGCCAAGCTTCCAAAAAACTACGAGTTTCCTGAAATCTCAGCAAACATTTTTTCACCCAATCTTGATGATACTTCCATTTAATGATCAGTACACCAATCGACTTGGCTCACCAAATTTCGTTCTTCTAGGTCAAACCGTTCCTTTGCAGTAACCGTTTTCATGTTTAGGTTTCACTCTGTTTTCTCCAATATGGATACATGTAGTTGGAAGTCTAAATCAAACACGGTTTGTGCCAGCTCTTTGAAACTTTGCACAATAATGTAGTTCCAAGTTCCTATCGCTATGGTTTGTGTCCTATTGAAGTAGCCCCAAGCAGAGACTGACGAGAATCACTTTCATTGAAAGGGGTTGCCAAGGTCCAAAAAACTACGAGTTTCCTGAAATCTCAGCAAACATTTTTTCACCCAATATTGATGATACTTCCATTTAATGATCAGTACAGCAATCCCACTTGGCTCACCAAATTTCGTTCTTCTAGGTTAAACCGTTCCTTTGCAGTAACCGTTTTCATGTATTAGGTTTCACTCTGTTTTCTCCAATATGGATACATGTAGTTGGAACTCTAAATCAAACACGGTTTGTGCTAGCTCTTTGAAACTTGGCACAATAATGTATTTCCAAGTTCTATCACTATGGTTTGTGTCCTATTGAAGTAGGCCCAAGCAGAGACTGACGAGAATCACTTTCATTGAAAGGGGTTGCCAAGCTTCCAAAAAACTACGAGTTTCCTGAAATCTCAGCAAACATTTTTTCACCCAATCTTGATGATACTTCCATTTAATGATCAGTACACCAATCCCACTTGGCTCACCAAATTTCGTTCTTCTAGGTCAAACCGTTCCTTTGCAGTACCCGTTTTCATGTTTAGGTTTCACTCTGTTTTCTCCTATATGGATACACGTAGTTGGAACTCTAAATCAATCACGGTTTGTGGTAGCGCTTTGAAACTTGGCACAATAATATAGTTCCAAGTTCTATAGCTATGGTTTGTGTCCTATTGAAGTAGCCCCAAGCAGAGACTGACGAGAATCACTTTCATTGAAAGGGGTTGCCAAGCTTCCAAAAAACTACGAGTTTCCTGAAATCTCAGCAAACATTTTTTCACCCAATCTTGATGATACTTCCATTTAATGATCAGTACACCAATCCCACTTGGTTCACCAAATTTCGTTCTTCTAGGTCAAACCGTTCCTTTGCAGTAACCGTTTTCATGTTTAGGTTTCACTCTGTTTTCTCCAATATGGATACATGTAGTTGGAAGTCTAAATCAAACACGGTTTGTGCTAGCGCTTTGAAACTTGGCACAATAATGTAGTTCCAAGTTCTATCGCTATGGTTTGTGTCCTATTGAAGTAGCCCCAAGCAGAGACTGACGAGAATCACTTTCATTGAAAGGGGTTGCCAAGCTTCCAAAAAACTACGAGTTTCCTGAAATCTCAGCAAACATTTTTTCACCCAATCTTGATGATACTTCCATTTAATGATCAGTACACCAATCCCACTTGGCTCACCAAATTTCGTTCTTCTAGGTCAAACCGTTCCTTTGCAGTAACCGTTTTCATGTTTAGGTTTCACTCTGTTTTCTCCTATATGGATACATGTAGTTGGAAGTCTAAATCAAACACGGTTTGTGCTAGCTCTTTGAAACTTGGCACAATAATGTAGTTCCAAGTTCTATCGCTATGGTTTGTGTCCTATTGAAGTATGCCCAAGCAGAGACTGACGAGAATCACTTTCATTGAAAGGGGTTGCCAAGCTTCCAAAAACTACGAGTTTCCTGAAATCTCAGCAAACATTTTTTCACCCAATCTTGATGATACTTCCATTTAATGATCAGTACACCAATCCCACTTGGCTCACCAAATTTCGTTCTTCTAGGTTAAACCGTTCCTTTGCAGTAACCGTTTTCATGTTTAGGTTTCACTCTGTTTTCTCCTACATGGATACGTGTAGTTGGAACTCTAAATCAAACACGGTTTGTGGTAGCGGCTTTGAAACTTGGCACAATAATATAGTTCCAAGTTCTATAGCTATGGTTTTGTGTCCTATTGAAGTAGCCCCAAGCACAGACTGACGAGAATCACTTTCATTGAAAGGGGTTGCCAAGGTCCAAAAAACTACGAGTTTCCTGAAATCTCAGCAAACATTTTTTCACCCAATATTGATGATACTTCCATTTAATGATCAGTGCAGCAATCCCACTTGGCTCACCAAATTTCGTTCTTCTAGGTTAAACCGTTCCTTTGCAGTAACCGTTTTCATGTTTAGGTTTCACTCTGTTTTCTCCAATATGGATACATGTAGTTGGAACTCTAAATCAAACACGGTTTGTGCTAGCTCTTTGAAACTTGGCACAATAATGTATTTCCAAGTTCTATCACTATGGTTTGTGTAATATTGAAGTAGGCCCAAGCAGAGACTGACGAGAATCACTTTCATTGAAAGGGGTTGCCAAGCTTCCAAAAAACTACGAGTTTCCTGAAATCTCAGCAAACATTTTTCACCCAATCTTGATGATACTTCCATTTAATGATCAGTACACCAATCCCACTTGGCTCACCAAATTTCGTTCTTCTAGGTCAAACCGTTCCTTTGCAGTACCCGTTTTCATGTTTAGGTTTCACTCTGTTTTCTCCTATATGGATACATGTAGTTGGAACTCTAAATCAATCACGGTTTGTGGTAGCGCTTTGAACTTGGCACAATAATATAGTTCCAAGTTCTATAGCTATGGTTTGTGTCCTATTGATGTAGCCCCAAGCAGAGACTGACGAGAATCACTTTCATTGAAAGGGGTTGCCAAGCTTCCAAAAAACTACGAGTTTCCTGAAATCTCAGCAAACATTTTTTCACCCAATCTTGATGATACTTTCATTTAATGATCAGTACACCAATCCCACGTGGCTCACCAAATTTCGTTCTTCTAGGTCAAACCGTTCCTTTGCAGTAACCGTTTTCATGTTTAGGTTTCACTCTGTTTTCTCCTATATGGATACATGTATTTGGAAGTCTAAATCAAACACGGTTTGTGCTAGCTCTTTGAAACTTGGCACAATAATGTAGTTCCAAGTTCTATCGCTATGGTTTGTGTCCTATTGAAGTAGCCCCAAGCAGAGACTGACGAGAATCACTTTCATTGAAAGGGGTTGCCAAGCTTCCAAAAAACTACGAGTTTCCTGAAATCTCAGCAAACATTTTTTCACCCAATCTTGATGATACTTCCATTTAATGATCAGTACAGCAATCCCACTTGGCTCACCAAATTTCGTTCTTCTAGGTCAAACCGTTCCTTTGCAGTAACCGTTTTCATGTTTAGGTTTCACTCTGTTTTCTCCTATATGGATACATGTAGTTGGAAGTCTAAATCAAACACGGTTTGTGCTAGCTCTTTGAAACTTGGCACAATAATGTAGTTCCAAGTTCTATCGCTATGGTTTGTGTCCTATTGAAGTATGCCCAAGCAGAGACTGACGAGAATCACTTCATTGAAAGGGGTTGCCAAGCTTCCAAAAAACTACGAGTTTCCTGAAATCTCAGCAAACATTTTTTCACCCAATCTTGATGATACTTCCATTTAATGATCAGTACACCAATCCCACTTGGCTCACCAAATTTCGTTCTTCTAGGTTAAACCGTTCCTTTGCAGTAACCGTTTTCATGTTTAGGTTTCACTCTGTTTTCTCCTATATGGATACGTGTAGTTGGAACTCTAAATCAAACACGGTTTGTGCTAGCGCTTTGAAACTTGGCACAATAATATAGTTCCAAGTTCTATAGCTATGGTTTGTGTCCTATTGAAGTAGCCCCAAGCAGAGACTGACGAGAATCACTTTCATTGAAAGGGGTTGCCAAGCTTCCAAAAAACTACGAGTTTCCTGAAATCTCAGCAAACATTTTTTCACCCAATCTTGATGATACTTCCATTTAATGATCAGTACACCAATCCCACTTGGCTCACCAAATTTCGTTCTTCTAGGTTAAACCCGTTCCTTTGCAGTAACCGTTTTCATGTTTAGGTTTCACTCTGTTTTCTCCTATATGGATACATGTAGTTGGAACTCTAAATCAAACACAGTTTGTGCTAGCTCTTTGAAACTTGGCACAATAATATAGTTCCAAGTTCTATAGCTATGGTTTGTGTCCTATTGAAGTAGCCCCAAGCAGAGACTGACGAGAATCACTTTCATTGAAAGGGGTTGCCAAGCTTCCAAAAATCTACGAGTTTCCTGAAATCTCAGCAAACATTTTTTCACCCAATCTTGATGATACTTCCATTTAATGATCAGTACACCAATCCCACTTGGCTCACCAAATTTCGTTCTTCTAGGTCAAACCGTTCCTTTGCAGTAACCGTTTTCATGTTTAGGTTTCACTCTGTTTTCTCCAATATGGATACATGTAGTTGGAAGTCTAAATCAAACACGGTTTGTGCCAGCTCTTTGAAACTTTGCACAATAATGTAGTTCCAAGTTCTATCGCTATGGTTTGTGTCCTATTGAAGTAGCCCCAAGCAGAGACTGACGAGAATCACTTTCATTGAAAGGGGTTGCCAAGGTCCAAAAAACTACGAGTTTCCTGAAATCTCAGCAAACATTTTTTCACCCAATATTGATGATACTTCCATTTAATGATCAGTACAGCAATCCCACTTGGCTCACCAAATTTCGTTCTTCTAGGTTAAACCGTTCCTTTGCAGTAACCGTTTTCATGTTTAGGTTTCACTCTGTTTTCTCCAATATGGATACATGTAGTTGGAACTCTAAATCAAACACGGTTTGTGCTAGCTCTTTGAAACTTGGCACAATAATGTATTTCCAAGTTCTATCACTATGGTTTTGTGTAATATTGAAGTAGGCCCAAGCAGAGACTGACGAGAATCACTTTCATTGAAAGGGGTTGCCAAGCTTCCAAAAAACTACGAGTTTCCTGAAATCTCAGCAAACATTTTTTCACCCAATCTTGATGATACTTCCATTTAATGATCAGTACACCAATCCCACTTGGCTCACCAAATTTCGTTCTTCTAGGTCAAACCGTTCCTTTGCAGTACCCGTTTTCATGTTTAGGTTTCACTCTGTTTTCTCCTATATGGATACATGTAGTTGGAACTCTAAATCAATCACGGTTTCTGGTAGCGCTTTGAAACTTGGCACAATAATATAGTTCCAAGTTCTATAGCTATGGTTTTGTGTCCTATTGAAGTAGCCCCAAGCAGAGACTGACGAGAATCACTTTCATTGAAAGGGGTTGCCAAGCTTCCAAAAAACTACGAGTTTCCTGAAATCTCAGCAAACATTTTTTCACCCAATCTTGATGATACTTCCATTTAATGATCAGTACACCAATCCCACGTGGCTCACCAAATTTCGTTCTTCTAGGTCAAACCGTTCCTTTGCAGTAACCGTTTTCATGTTTAGGTTTCACTCTGTTTTCTCCTATATGGATACATGTAGTTGGAAGTCTAAATCAAACACGGTTTGTGCTAGCTCTTTGAAACTTGGCACAATAATGTAGTTCCAAGTTCTATCGCTATGGTTTGTGTCCTATTGAAGTAGCCCCAAGCAGAGACTGACGAGAATCACTTTCATTGAAAGGGGTTGCCAAGCTTCCAAAAAACTACGAGTTTCCTGAAATCTCAGCAAACATTTTTTCACCCAATCTTGATGATACTTCCATTTAATGATCAGTACAGCAATCCCACTTGGCTCACCAAATATCGTTCTTCTAGGTCAAACCGTTCCTTTGCAGTAACCGTTTTCATGTTTAGGTTTCACTCTGTTTTCTCCTATATGGATACATGTAGTTGGAAGTCTAAATCAAACACGGTTTGTGCTAGCTCTTTGAAACTTGGCACAATAATGTAGTTCCAAGTTCTATCGCTATGGTTTGTGTCCTATTGAAGTATGCCCAAGCAGAGACTGACGAGAATCACTTTCATTGAAAGGGGTTGCCAAGCTTCCAAAAAACTACGAGTTTCCTGAAATCTCAGCAAACATTTTTTCACCCAATCTTGATGATACTTCCATTTAATGATCAGTACACCAATCCCACTTGGCTCACCAAATTTCGTTCTTCTAGGTTAAACCGTTCCTTTGCAGTAACCGTTTTCATGTTTAGGTTTCACTCTGTTTTCTCCTATATGGATACGTGTAGTTGGAACTCTAAATCAAACACGGTTTGTGCTAGCGCTTTGAAACTTGGCACAATAATATAGTTCCAAGTTCTATAGCTATGGTTTGTGTCCTATTGAAGTAGCCCCAAGCAGAGACTGACGAGAATCACTTTCATTGAAAGGGGTTGCCAAGCTTCCAAAAAACTACGAGTTTCCTGAAATCTCAGCAAACATTTTTTCACCCAATCTTGATGATACTTCCATTTAATGATCAGTACACCAATCCCACTTGGCTCACCAAATTTCGTTCTTCTAGGTTAAACCGTTCCTTTGCAGTAACCGTTTTCATGTTTAGGTTTCACTCTGTTTTCTCCTATATGGATACATGTAGTTGGAACTCTAAATCAAACACAGTTTGTGCTAGCTCTTTGAAACTTGGCACAATAATATAGTTCCAAGTTCTATAGCTATGGTTTGTGTCCTATTGAAGTAGCCCCAAGCAGAGACTGACGAGAATCACTTTCATTGAAAGGGGTTGCGAAGCTTCCAAAAAACTACGAGTTTCCTGAAATCTCAGCAAACATTTTTTCACCCAATCTTGATGATACTTCCATTTAATGATCAGTACAGCAATCCCACTTGGCTCACCAAATTTCGTTCTTCTAGGTCAAACCGTTCCTTTGCAGTAACCGTTTTCATGTTTAGGTTTCACTCTGTTTTCTCCTATATGGATACATGTAGTTGGAAGTCTAAATCAAACACGGTTTGTGCTAGCTCTTTGAAACTTGGCACAATAATGTAGTTCCAAGTTCTATCGCTATGGTTTGTGTCCTATTGAAGTAGCCCCAAGCAGAGACTGACGAGAATCACTTTCATTGAAAGGGGTTGCCAAGCTTCCAAAAAACTACGAGTTTCCTGAAATCTCAGCAAACATTTTTTCACCCAATCTTGATGATACTTCCGTTTAATGATCAGTACACCAATCCCACTTGGTCACCAAATTTCGTTCTTCTAGGTTAAACCGTTCCTTTGCAGTAACCATTTTCATGTTTAGGTTTCACTCTGCTTTCTCCAATATGGAAACATGTAGTTGGAACTCTAAATCAAACACGGTTTGTGCTAGCTCTTTGAAACTTGGCACAATAATGTAGTTCCAAGTTCTATCGCTATGGTTTGTGTCCTATTGAAGTAGCCCCAAGCAGAGACTGACGAGAATCACTTTCATTGAAAGGGGTTGCCAAGCTTCCAAAAAACTACGAGTTTCCTGAAATGTCAGCAAACATTTTTTCACCCAATCTTGATGATACTTCCATTTAATGATCAGTACACCAATCCCACTTGGCTCACCAAATTTCGTTCTTCTAGGTCAAACCGTTCCTTTGCAGTAACCGTTTTCATGTTTAGGTTTCACTCTGTTTTCTCCTATATGGATACATGTAGTTGGAAGTCTAAATCAAACACGGTTTGTGCTAGCTCTTTGAAACTTGGCACAATAATGTAGTTCCAAGTTCTATCGCTATGGTTTGTGTCCTATTGAAGTAGCCCCAAGCAGAGACTGACGAGAATCACTTTCATTGAAAGGGGTTGCCAAGCTTCCAAAAAACTACGAGTTTCCTGAAATCTCAGCAAACATTTTTTCACCCAATCTTGATGATACTTCCATTTAATGATCAGTACAGCAATCCCACTTGGCTCACCAAATTTCGTTCTTCTAGGTCAAACCGTTCCTTTGCAGTAACCGTTTTCATGTTTAGGTTTCACTCTGTTTTCTCCAATATGGATACATGTAGATGGAAGTCTAAATCAAACACGGTTTGTGCCAGCTCTTTGAAACTTGGCACAATAATGTAGTTCCAAGTTCTATCGCTATGGTTTGTGTCCTATTGAAGTAGCCCCTAGCAGAGACTGACGAGAATCACTTTCATTGAAAGGGGCTGCCAAGCTTCCAAAAAACTACGAGTTTCCTGAAATCTCAGCAAACATTTTTTCACCCAATCTTGATGATACTTACATTTAATGATCAGTACACCATTCCCACTTGGCTCACCAAATTTCGTTCTTCTAGGTCAAACCGTTCCTTTGCAGTAACCGTTTTCATGTTTAGGTTTCACTCTGTTTTCTCCTATATGGATACATGTAGTTGGAAGTCTAAATCAAACACGGTTTGTGCTAGCTCTTTGAAACTTGGCACAATAATGTAGTTCCAAGTTCTATCGCTATGGTTTGTGTCCTATTGAAGTATGCCCAAGCAGAGACTGACGAGAATCACTTTCATTGAAAGGGGTTGCCAAGCTTCCAAAAAACTACGAGTTTCCTGAAATCTCAGCAAACATTTTTTCACCCAATCTTGATGATACTTCCATTTAATGATCAGTACACCAATCCCACTTGGCTCACCAAATATCGTTCTTCTAGGTCAAACCGTTCCTTTGCAGTAACCGTTTTCATGTTTAGGTTTCACTCTGTTTTCTCCTATATGGATACATGTAGTTGGAAGTCTAAATCAAACACGGTTTGTGCTAGCTCTTTGAAACTTGGCACAATAATGTAGTTCCAAGTTCTATCGCTATGGTTTGTGTCCTATTGAAGTAGCCCCAAGCAGAGACTGACGAGAATCACTTTCATTGAAAGGGGTTGCCAAGCTTCCAAAAAACTACGAGTTTCCTGAAATCTCAGCAAACATTTTTTCACCCAATCTTGATGATAGTTCCGTTTAATGATCAGTACACCAATCCCACTTGGTCACCAAATTTCGTTCTTCTAGGTTAAACCGTTCCTTTGCAGTAACCATTTTCATGTTTAGGTTTCACTCTGCTTTCTCCAATATGGAAACATGTAGTTGGAACTCTAAATCAAACACGGTTTGTGCTAGCTCTTTGAAACTTGGCACAATAATGTAGTTCCAAGTTCTATCGCTATGGTTTGTGTCCTATTGAAGTAGCCCCAAGCAGAGACTGACGAGAATCACTTTCATTGAAAGGGGTTGCCAAGCTTCCAAAAAACTACGAGTTTCCTGAAATCTCAGCAAACATTTATTCACCCAATCTTGATGATACTTCCATTTAAAGATCAGTACACCAATCCCACTTGGCTCACCAAATTTCGTTCTTCTAGGTTAAACCGTTCCTTTGCAGTAACCGTTTTCATGTTTAGGTTTCACTCTGTTTTCTCCTATATGGATACATGTAGTTGGAACTCTAAATCAAACACAGTTTGTGCTATCTCTTTGAAACCTGGCACAATAATATAGTTCCAAGTTCTATAGCTATGGTTTGTGTCCTATTGAAGTAGCCCGAAGCAGAGACTGACGAGAATCACTTTCATTGAAAGGGGTTGCCAAGCTTCCAAAAAACTACGAGTTTCCTGAAATCTCAGCAAACATTTTTTCACCCAATCTTGATGATACTTCCATTTAATGATCAGTACACCAATCCCACTTGGCTCACCAAATTTCGTTCTTCTAGGTCAAACCGTTCCTTTGCAGTAACCGTTTTCATGTTTAGGTTTCACTCTGTTTTCTCCTATATGGATACATGTAGTTGGAAGTCTAAATCAAACACGGTTTGTGCTAGCTCTTTGAAACTTGGCACAATAATGTAGTTCCAAGTTCTATCGCTATGGTTTGTGTCCTATTGAAGTAGCCCCAAGCAGAGACTGACGAGAATCACTTTCATTGAAAGGGGTTGCCAAGCTTCCAAAAAACTACGAGTTTCCTGAAATCTCAGCAAACATTTTTTCACCCAATCTTGATGATACTTCCATTTAATGATCAGTACACCAATCCCACTTGGCTCACCAAATTTCGTTCTTCTAGGTCAAACCGTTCCTTTGCAGTAACCGTTTTCATGTTTAGGTTTCACTCTGTATTCTCCTATATGGATACATGTAGTTGGAAGTCTAAATCAAACACGGTTTGTGCTAGCTCTTTGAAACTTGGCACAATAATGTAGTTCCAAGTTCTATCGCTATGGTTTGTGTCCTATTGAAGTAGCCCCAAGCAGAGACTGACGAGAATCACTTTCATTGAAAGGGGTTGCCAAGCTTCCAAAAAACTACGAGTTTCCTGAAATCTCAGCAAACATTTTTTCACCCAATCTTGATGGTACTTCCATTTAATGATCAGTACACCAATCCCACTTGGCTCACCAAATTTCGTTCTTCTAGGTCAAACCGTTCCTTTGCAGTAACCGTTTTCATGTTTAGGTTTCAGTCTGTTTTCTCCAATATGGATACATGTAGTTGGAAGTCTAAATCAATCACGGTTTGTGGTAGCGCTTTGAAACCTGGCACAATAATATAGTTCCAAGTTCTATCGCTATGGTTTGTGTCCAATTGAAGTAGCCCCTAGCAGAGACTGACGAGAATCACTTTCATTGAAAGGGGCTGCCAAGCTTCCAAAAAACTACGAGTTTCCTGAAATCTCAGCAAACATTTTTTCACCCAATCTTGATGATACTTACATTTAATGATCAGTACACCATTCCCACTTGGCTCACCAAATTTCGTTCTTCTAGGTCAAACCGTTCCTTTGCAGTAACCGTTTTCATGTTTAGGTTTCACTCTGTTTTCTCCTATATGGATACATGTAGTTGGAAGTCTAAATCAAACACGGTTTGTGCTAGCTCTTTGAAACTTGGCACAATAATGTAGTTCCAAGTTCTATCGCTATGGTTTGTGTCCTATTGAAGTAGCCCCAAGCAGAGACTGACGAGAATCACTTTCATTGAAATGGGTTGCCAAGCTTCCAAAAAACTACGAGTTTCCTGAAATCTCAGCAAACATTTTTTCACCCAATCTTGATGATACTTCCATTTAATGATCAGTACACCAATCCCACTTGGCTCACCAAATTTCGTTCTTCTAGGTCAAACCGTTCCTTTGCAGTAACCGTTTTCATGTTTAGGTTTCACTCTGTTTTCTCCAATATGGATACATGTAGTTGGAAGTCTAAATCAAACACGGTTTGTGCCAGCTCTTTGAAACTTTGCACAATAATGTAGTTCCACGTTCTATCGCTATGGTTTGTGTCCTATTGAAGTAGCCCCAAGCAGAGACTGACGAGAATCACTTTCATTGAAAGGGGTTGCCAAGGTCCAAAAAACTACGAGTTTCCTGAAATCTCAGCAAACATTTTTTCACCCAATCTTGATGAAACTTACATTTAATGATCAGTACACCATTCCCACTTGGCTCACCAAATTTCGTTCTTCTAGGTCAAACCGTTCCTTTGCAGTAACCGTTTTCATGTTTAGGTTTCACTCTGTTTTCTCCAATATGGATACATGTAGTTGGAACTCTAAATCAAACACGGTTTCTGCTAGCTCTTTGAAACTTGGCACAATAATGTAGTTCCAAGTTCTATCACTATGGTTTGTGTCCTATTGAAGTAGGCCGAAGCAGAGACTGACGAGAATCACTTTCATTGAAAGGGGTTGCCAAGCTTCCAAAAAACTACGAGTTTCCTGAAATCTCAGCAAACATTTTTTCACCCAATCTTGATGATACTTCCATTTAATGATCAGTACACCAATCCCACTTGGCTCACCAAATTTCGTTCTTCTAGGTCAAACCGTTCCTTTGCAGTACCCGTTTTCATGTTTAGGTTTCACTCTGTTTTCTCCTATATGGATACATGTAGTTGGAAGTCTAAATCAAACACGGTTTGTGCCAGCTCTTTGAAACTTTGCACAATAATGTAGTTCCAAGTTCTATCGCTATGGTTTGTGTCCTATTGAAGTAGCCCCAAGCAGAGACTGACGAGAATCACTTTCATTGAAAGGGGTTGCCAAGCTTCCAAAAAACTACGAGTTTCCTGAAATCTCAGCAAACATTTTTTCACCCAATCTTGATGATACTTCCATTTAATGATCAGTACACCAATCCCACTTGGCTCACCAAATTTCGTTCTTCTAGGTCAAACCGTTCCTTTGCAGTAACCGTTTTCATGTTTAGGTTTCACTCTGTTTTCTCCTATATGGATACGAGTAGTTGGAACTCTAAATCAAACACGGTTTGTGCTAGCGCTTTGAAACTTGGCACAATAATATAGTTCCAAGTTCTATAGCTATGGTTTGTGTCCTATTGAAGTAGCCCCAAGCAGAGACTGACGAGAATCACTTTCATTGAAAGCGGTTGCCAAGCTTCCAAAAAACTACGAGTTTCCTGAAATCTCAGCAAACATTTTTTCACCCAATCTTGATGATACTTCCATTTAATGATCAGTACACCAATCCCACTTGGCTCACCAAATTTCGTTCTTCTAGGTTAAACCGTTCCTTTGCAGTAACCGTTTTCATGTTTAGGTTTCACTCTGTTTTCTCCTATATGGATACATGTAGTTTTTAACTCTAAATCAAACACAGTTTGTGCTAGCTCTTTGAAACTTGGCACAATAATATAGTTCCAAGTTCTATAGCTATGGTTTGTGTCCTATTGAAGTAGCCCCAAGCAGAGACTGACGAGAATCACTTTCATTGAAAGGGGTTGCGAAGCTTCCAAAAAACTACGAGTTTCCTGAAATCTCAGCAAACATTTTTTCACCCAATCTTGATGATACTTCCATTTAATGATCAGTACACCAATCCCACTTGGCTCACCAAATTTCGTTCTTCTAGGTCAAACCGTTCCTTTGCAGTAACCGTTTTCATGTTTAGGTTTCACTCTGTTTTCTCCTATATGGATACATGTAGTTGGAAGTCTAAATCAAACACGGTTTGTGCTAGCTCTTTGAAACTTGGCACAATAATGTAGTTCCAAGTTCTATCGCTATGGTTTGTGTCCTATTGAAGTAGCCCCAAGCAGAGACTGACGAGAATCACTTTCATTGAAAGGGGTTGCCAAGCTTCCAAAAAACTACGAGTTTCCTGAAATCTCAGCAAACATTTCTTCACCCAATCTTGATGATACTTCCGTTTAATGATCAGTACACCAATCCCACTTGGTCACCAAATTTCGTTCTTCTAGGTTAAACCGTTCCTTTGCAGTAACCGTTTTCATGTTTAGGTTTCACTCTGTTTTCTCCAATATGGATACATGTAGTTGGAACTCTAAATCAAACACGGTTTGTGCTAGCTCTTTGAAACTTGGCACAATAATGTATTTCCAAGTTCTATCACTATGGTTTGTGTCCTATTGAAGTAGGCCCAAGCAGAGACTGACGAGAATCACTTTCATTGAAAGGGGTTGCGAAGCTTCCAAAAAACTACGAGTTTCCTGAAATCTCAGCAAACATTTTTTCACCCAATCTTGATGATACTTCCATTTAATGATCAGTACACCAATCCCACTTGGCTCACCAAATTTCGTTCTTCTAGGTCAAACCGTTCCTTTGCAGTACCCGTTTTCATGTTTAGGTTTCACTCTGTTTTCTCCTATAAGGATACATGTAGTTGGAACTCTAAATCAATCACGGTTTGTGGTAGCGCTTTGAAACTTGGCACAATAATATAGTTCCAAGTTCTATAGCTATGGTTTGTGTCCTATTGAAGTAGCCCCAAGCAGAGACTGACGAGAATCACTTTCATTGAAAGGGGTTGCCAAGCTTCCAAAAAACTACGAGTTTCCTGAAATCTCAGCAAACATTTTTTCACCCAATCTTGATGATAATTCCATTTAATGATCAGTACACCAATCCCACTTGGCTCACCAAATTTCGTTCTTCTAGGTCAAACCGTTCCTTTGCAGTAACCGTTTTCATGTTTAGGTTTCACTCTGTTTTCTCCTATATGGATACATGTAGTTGGAAGTCTAAATCAAACACGGTTTGTGCTAGCTCTTTGAAACTTGGCACAATAATGTAGTTCCAAGTTCTATCGCTATGGTTTGTGTCCTATTGAAGTAGCCCCAAGCAGAGACTGACGAGAATCACGTTCATTGAAAGGGGTTGCCAAGCTTCCAAAAAACTACGAGTTTCCTGTAATCTCAGCAAACATTTTTTCACCCAATCTTGATGATACTTCCATTTAATGATCAGTACACCAGTCCCACTTGGCTCACCAAATTTCGTTCTTCTAGGTCAAACCGTTCCTTTGCAGTAACCGTTTTCATGTTTAGGTTTCACTCTGTTTTCTCCTATATGGATACATGTAGTTGGAAGTCTAAATCAAACACGGTTTGTGCTAGCTCTTTGAAACTTGGCACAATAATGTAGTTCCAAGTTCTATCGCTATGGTTTGTGTCCTATTGAAGTAGCCCCAAGCAGAGACTGACGACAATCACTTTCATTGAAAGGGGTTGCCAAGCTTCCAAAAAACTACGAGTTTCCTGAAATCTCAGCAAACATTTTTTCACCCAATCTTGATGATACTTCCATTTAATGATCAGTACACCAATCCCACTTGGCTCACCAAATTTCGTTCTTCTAGGTCAAACCGTTCCTTTGCAGTAACCGTTTTCATGTTTAGGTTTCACTCTGTTTTCTCCTATATGGATACATGTAGTTGGAAGTCTAAATCAAACACGGTTTGTGCTAGCTCTTTGAAACTTGGCACAATAATGTAGTTCCAAGTTCTATCGCTATGGTTTGTGTCCTATTCAAGTAGCCCCAAGCAGAGACTGACGAGAATCACTTTCATTGAAAGGGGTTGCCAAGCTTCCAAAAAACTACGAGTTTCCTGAAATCTCAGCAAACATTTTTTCACCCAATCTTGATGATACTTCCATTTAATGATCAGTACACCAATCCCACTTGGCTCACCAAATTTCGTTATTCTAGGTGAAACCGTTCCTTTGCAGTACCCGTTTTCATGTTTAGGTTTCACTCTGTTTTCTCCTATATGGATACATGTAGTTGGAACTCTAAATCAATCACGGTTTGTGGTAGCGCTTTGAAACTTGGCACAATAATATAGTTCCAAGTTCTATAGCTATGGTTTGTGTCCTATTGAAGTAGCCCCAAGCAGAGACTGACGAGAATCACTTTCATTGAAAGGGGTTGCCAAGCTTCAAAAAAACTACGAGTTTCCTGAAATCTCAGCAAACATTTTTTCACCCAATCTTGATGATACTTCCATTTAATGATCAGTACACCAATCCCACTTGGCTCACCAAATTTCGTTCTTCTAGGTCAAACCGTTCCTTTGCAGTAACCGTTTTCATGTTTAGGTTTCACTCTGTTTTCTCCTATATGGATACATGTAGTTGGAAGTCTAAATCAAACACGGTTTGTGCTAGCTCTTTGAAACTTGGCACAATAATGTAGTTCCAAGTTCTATCGCTATGGTTTTTGTCCTATTGAAGTAGCCCCAAGCAGAGACTGACGAGAATCACTTTCATTGAAAGGGGTTGCCAAGCTTCCAAAAAACTACGAGTTTCCTGAAATCTCAGCAAACATTTTTTCACCCAATCTTTATGATACTTCCATTTAATGATCAGTACACCAATCCCACTTGGCTCACCAAATTTCGTTCTTCTAGATCAAACCGTTCCTTTGCAGTAACCGTTTTCATGTTTAGGTTTCACTCTGTTTTCTCCAATATGGATACATGTACTTGGAAGTCTAAATCAAACACGGTTTGTGCCAGCTCTTTGAAACTTGGCACAATAATGTAGTTCCAAGTTCTATCGCTATGGTTTGTGTCCTATTGAAGTAGCCCCAAGCAGAGACTGACGAGAATCACTTTCATTGAAAGGGGTTGCCAAGGTCCAAAAAACTACGAGTTTCCTGAAATCTCAGCAAACATTTTTTCACCCAATATTGATGATATTTCCATTTAATGATCAGTACAGCAATCCCACTTGGCTCACCAAATTTCGTTCTTCTAGGTTAAACCGTTCCTTTGCAGTAACCGTTTTCATGTTTAGGTTTCACTCTGTTTTCTCCAATATGGATACATGTAGTTGGAACTCTAAATCAAACACGGTTTGTGCTAGCTCTTTGAAACTTGGCACAATAATGTATTTCCAAGTTCTATCACTATGGTTTGTGTCCTATTAAAGTAGGCCCAAGCAGAGACTGACGAGAATCACTTTCATTGAAAGGGGTTGCCAAGCTTTCAAAAAAATACGAGTTTCCTGAAATCTCAGCAAACATTTTTTCACCCAATCTTGATGATACTTCCATTTAATGATCAGTACACCAATCCCACTTGGCTCACCAAATTTCGTTCTTCTAGGTCAAACCGTTCCTTTGCAGTACCCGTTTTCATGTTTAGGTTTCACTCTGTTTTCTCCTATATGGATACATGTAGTTGGAACTCTAAATCAATCACGGTTTGTGGTGGCGCTTTGAAACTTGGCACAATAATATAGTTCCAAGTTCTATAGCTATGGTTTGTGTCCTATTGAAGTAAGCCCCAAGCAGAGACTGACGAGAATCACTTTCATTGAAAGGGTTGCCAAGCTTCCAAAAAACTACGAGTTTCCTGAAATCTCAGCAAACATTTTTTCACCCAATCTTGATGATACTTCCATTTAATGATCAGTACACCAATCCCACTTGGCTCACCAAATTTCGTTCTTCTAGGTCAAACCGTTCCTTTGCAGTAACCGTATTCATGTTTAGGTTTCACTCTGTTTTCTCCTATATGGATACATGTAGTTGGAAGTCTAAATCAAACACGGTTTGAGCTAGCTTTTGAAACTTGGCACAATAATGTAGTTCCAAGTTCTATTGCTATGGTTTGTGTCCTATTGAAGTAGCCCCAAGCAGAGACTGACGAGAATCACTTTCATTGAAAGGGGTTGCCAAGCTTCCAAAAAACTACGAGTTTCCTGAAATCTCAGCAAACATTTTTTCACCCAACCTTGATGATACTTCCATTTAATGATCAGTACACCAATCAAACTTGGCTCACCAAATTTCGTTCTTCTAGGTCAAACCGTTCCTTTGCAGTAACCGTTTTCATGTTTAGGTTTCACTCTGTTTTCTCCTATATGGATACATGTAGTTGGAAGTCTAAATCAAACACGGTTTGTGCTAGCTCTTTGAAACTTGGCACAATAATGTAGTTCCAAGTTCTATCGCTATGGTTTGTGTCCTATTGAAGTAGCCCCAAGCAGAGACTGACGAGAATCACTTTCATTGAAAGGGGTTGCCAAGCTTCCAAAAAACTACGAGTTTCCTGAAATCTCAGCAAATATTTTTTCACCCAATCTTGATGATACTTCCATTTAATGATCAGTACACCAATCCCACTTGGCTCACCAAATTTCGTTCTTCTAGGTCAAACCGTTCCTTTGCAGTAACCGTTTTCATGTTTAGGTTTCACTCTGTTTTCTCCTATATGGATACATGTAGTTGGAAGTCTAAATCAAACACGGTTTGTGCTAGCTCTTTGAAACTTGGCACAATAATGTATTTCCAAGTTCTATCACTATGGTTTGTGTCCTATTGAAGTAGGCCCAAGCAGAGACTGACGAGAATCACTTTCATTGAAAGGGGTTGCCAAGCTTCCAAAAAACTACGAGTTTCCTGAAATCTCAGCAAACATTTTTTCACCCAATCTTGATGATACTTCCATTTAATGATCAGTACACCAATCCCACTTGGCTCACCAAATTTCGTTCTTCTAGGTCAAACCGTTCCTTTGCAGTAACCGTTTTCATGTTTAGGTTTCACTCTGTTTTCTCCTATATGGATACATGTAGTTGGAAGTCTAAATCAAACACGGTTTGAGCTAGCTCTTTGAAACTTGGCACAATAATGTAGTTCCAAGTTCTATCGCTATGGTTTGTGTCCTATTGAAGTAGCCCCAAGCAGAGACTGACGAGAATCACTTTCATTGAAAGGGGTTGCCAAGCTTCCAAAAAACTACGAGTTTCCTGAAATCTCAGCAAACATTTTTTCACCCAACCTTGATGATACTTCCATTTAATGATCAGTACACCAATCAAACTTGGCTCACCAAATTTCGTTCTTCTAGGTCAAACCGTTCCTTTGCAGTAACCGTTTTCATGTTTAGGTTTCACTCTGTTTTCTCCTATATGGATACATGTAGTTGGAAGTCTAAATCAAACACGGTTTGTGCTAGCTCTTTGAAAACTTGGCACAATAATGTAGTTCCAAGTTCTATCGCTATGGTTTGTGTCCTATTGAAGTAGCCCCAAGCAGAGACTGACGAGAATCACTTTCATTGAAAGGGGTTGCCAAGCTTCCAAAAACTACGAGTTTCCTGAAATCTCAGCAAACATTTTTTCACCCAATCTTGATGATACTTCCATTTAATGATCAGTACACCAATCCCACTTGGCTCACCAAATTTCGTTCTTCTAGGTCAAACCGTTCCTTTGCAGTAACCGTTTTCATGTTTAGGTTTCACTCTGTTTTCTCCTATATGGATACATGTAGTTGGAACTCTAAATCAAACACGGTTTGTGCTAGCTCTTTGAAACTTGGCACAATAATGTATTTCCAAGTTCTATCACTATGGTTTGTGTCCTATTGAAGTAGGCCCAAGCAGAGACTGACGAGAATCACTTTCATTGAAAGGGGTTGCCAAGCTTCCAAAAACTACGAGTTTCCTGAAATCTCAGCAAACATTTTTTCACCCAATCTTGATGATACTTCCATTTAATGATGAGTACACCAATCCCACTTGGCTCACCAAATTTCGTTCTTCTAGGTCAAACCGTTCCTTTGCAGTACCCGTTTTCATGTTTAGGTTTCACTCTGTTTTCTCCTATAAGGATACATGTAGTTGGAACTCTAAATCAATCACGGTTTGTGGTAGCGCTTTGAAACTTGGCACAATAATATAGTTCCAAGTTCTATCGCTATGGTTTGTGTCCTATTTAGTAGCCCCAAGCAGAGACTGACGAGAATCACTTTCATTGAAAGGGGTTGCCAAGCTTCCAAAAAACTACGAGTTTCCTGAAATCTCAGCAAACATTTTTTCACCCAATCTTGATGATAATTCCATTTAATGATCAGTACACCAATCCCACTTGGCTCACCAAATTTCGTTCTTCTAGGTCAAACCGTTCCTTTGCAGTAACCGTTTTCATGTTTAGGTTTCACTCTGTTTTCTCCTATATGGATACATGTAGTTGGAAGTCTAAATCAAACACGGTTTGTGCTAGCTCTTTGAAACTTGGCACAATAATGTAGTTCCAAGTTCTATCGCTATGGTTTGTGTCCTATTGAAGTAGCCCCAAGCAGAGACTGACGAGAATCACTTTCATTGAAAGGGGTTGCCAAGCTTCCAAAAAACTACGAGTTTCCTGAAATCTCAGCAAACATTTTTTCACCCAATCTTGATGATACTTCCATTTAATGATCAGTACACCAATCCCACTTGGCTCACCAAATTTCGTTCTTCTAGGTCAAACCGTTCCTTTGCAGTACCCGTTTTCATGTTTAGGTTTCACTCTGTTTTCTCCTATATGGATACATGTAGTTGGAACTCTAAATCAATCACGGTTTGTGGTAGCGCTTTGAAACTTGGCACAATAATATAGTTCCATGTTCTATAGCTATGGTTTGTGTCCTATTGAAGTAGCCCCAAGCAGAGACTGACGAGAATCACTTTCATTGAAAGGGGTTGCCAAGCTTCCAAAAAACTACGAGTTTCCTGAAATCTCAGCAAACATTTTTTCACCCAATCTTGATAATACTTCCATTTAATGATCAGTACACCAATCCCACTTGGCTCACCAAATTTCGTTCTTCTAGGTCAAACCGTTCCTTTGCAGTAACCGTTTTCATGTTTAGGTTTCACTCTGTTTTCTCCAATATGGATACATGTAGTTGGAACTCTAAATCAAACACGGTTTGTGCTAGCTCTTTGAAACTTGGCACAATAAGGTATTTCCAAGTTCTATCGCTATGGTTTATGTCCTATTGCAGTAGCCCCAAACAGAGACTGACGAGAATCACTTTCATTGAAAGGGGTTGCCAAGCTTCCAAAAAACTACGAGTTTCCTGAAATCTCAGCAAACATTTTTTCACCCAATCTTGATGATACTTCCATTTAATGATCAGAACACCAATCCCACTTGGCTCACCAAATTTCATTCTTCTTGGTCAAACCGTTCCTTTGCAGTAACCGTTTTCATGTTTAGGTTTCACTCTGTTTTCTCCTATATGGATACAGGTAGTTGGAAGTCTAAATCAACCACGGTTTGTGCTAGCTCTTTGAAACGAGGCACAATAATGTAGTTCCAAGTTCTATCGCTATGGTTTGTGTCCTATTGAAGTAGCCCCAAGCAGAGACTGACGAGAATCACTTTCATTGAAAGGGTTGCCAAGCTTCCAAAAAAGTACGAGTTTCCTGAAATCTCAGCAAACATTTTTTCACCCAATCTTGATGATACTTCCATTTAATGATCAGTGCACCAATCCCACTTGGCTCACCAAATTTCGTTCTTCTAGGTTAAACCGTTCCTTTGCAGTAACTGTTTTCATGTTTAGGTTTCACTCTGTTTTCTCCAATATGGATACATGTAGTTGGAACTCTAAATCAAACACATTTTTCTGCTAGCTCTTTGAAACTTGGCACAATAATGTAGTTCGAAGTTCTATCGCTATGGTTTGTGTCCTATTGAAGTAGCCCCTAGCAGAGACGGACGAGAATCACTTTCATTGAAAGGGGCTGCCAAGCTTCCAAAAAACTACGAGTTTCCTGAAATCTCAGCAAACATTTTTTCACCCAATCTTGATGATACTTCCATTTAATGATCAGTACACCATTCCCACTTGGCTCACCAAATTTCGTTCTTCTCGGTCAAACCGTTCCTTTGCAGTAACCGTTTTCAGGTTTAGGTTTCACTCTGTTTTCTCCAATATGGATACATGTAGTTGGAACTCTAAATCAAACACGGTTTCTGCTAGCTCTTTGAAACTTGGCACAATAATGTAGTTCCAAGTTCTATCACTATGGTTTGTGTCCTATTGAAGTAGCCCAAAGCAGAGACTGACGAGAATCACTTTCATTGAAAGGGGTTGCCAAGGTCCAAAAAACTACGAGTTTCCTGAAATCTCAGCAAACATTTTTTCACCCAATATTGATGATACTTACATTTAATGATCAGTACACCAATCCCACTTGGTCACCAAATTTCGTTCTTCTAGGTCAAACCGTTCCTTTGCAGTAACCGTTTTCATGTTTTGGTTTCACTCTGTTTTCTCCAATATGGAAACATGTAGTTGGAAGTCTAAATCAAACACTGTTTGTGCTAGCTCTTTGAAACTTGGCACAATAATGTATTTCCAAGTTCTATCACTATGGTTTGTGTCCTATTGAAGTAGGCCCAAGCAGAGACTGACGAGAATCACTTTCGTTGAAAGGGGTTGCCAAGCTTCCAAAAAACTACGAGTTTCCTGAAATCTCAGCAAATATTTTTTCACCCAATCTTGATGATACTTCCATTTAATGATCAGTACACCAATCCCACTTGGCTCACCAAATTTCGTTCTTCTAGGTTAAACCGTTCCTTTGCAGTAACCGTTTTCATGTTTAGGTTTCACTCTGTTTTCTCCTATATGGATACATGTAGTTGGAACTCTAAATCAAACACGGTTTGTGCTAGCTCTTTGAGACTTGGCACAATAATATAGTTCCAAGTTCTATCGCTATGGTTTGTGTCCTATTGAAGTAGCCCCAAGCAGAGACTGACGAGAATCACTTTCATTGAAAGGGGTTGCCAAGCTTCCAAAAAAACTACGAGTTTCCTGAAATCTCAGCAAACATTTTTTCACCCAATCTTGATGATACTTCCATTTAATGATCAGTACACCAATCCCACTTGGCTCACCAAATTTCGTTCTTCTAGGTCAAACCATTCCTTTGCAGTAACCGTTTTCATGTTTAGGTTTCACTCTGTTTTCTCCAATATGGATACATGTAGTTGGAACTCTAAATCAAACACGGTTTGTGCTAGCTCTTTGAAACTTGGCACAATAATATAGTTCCAAGTTCTATCGCTATGGTTTGTGTCCTATTGAAGTAGCCCCAAGCAGAGACTTACGAGAATCACTTTCATTGAAAGGGGTTGCCAAGCTTCCAAAAAGCTACGAGTTTCCTGAAATCTCAGCAAACATTTTTTCACCCAATATTGATGATACTTCCATTTAATGATCAGTACACCAATCCCACTTGGCTCACCAAATTTCGTTGTTCTTGGTCAAACCGTTCCTTTGCAGGAACCGTTTTCATGTTTAGGTTTCACTCTGTTTTCTCCAATATGGATACATGTAGTTGGAACTCTAAATCAAACACGGTTTGTGCTAGCTCTTTGAGACTTGGCACAATAATATAGTTCCAAGTTCTATCGCTATGGTTTGTGTCCTATTGAAGTAGCCCCAAGCAGAGACTGACGAGAATCACTTTCATTGAAAGGGGTTGCCAAGCTTCCAAAAAACTACGAGTTTCCTGAAATCTCAGCAAACATTTTTTCACCCAATCTTGATGATACTTCCATTTAATGATCAGTACACCAATCCCACTTGGCTCACCAAATTTCGTTCTTCTAGGTCAAACCATTCCTTTGCAGTAACCGTTTTCATGTTTAGGTTTCACTCTGTTTTCTCCAATATGGATACATGTAGTTGGAACTCTAAATCAAACACGGTTTGTGCTAGCTCTTTGAAACTTGGCACAATAATATAGTTCCAAGATCTATCGCTATGGTTTGTGTCCTATTGAAGTAGCCCCAAGCAGAGACTGACGAGAATCACTTTCATTGAAAGGGGTTGCCAAGCTTCCAAAAAGCTACGAGTTTCCTGAAATCTCAGCAAACATTTTTTCACCCAATCTTGATGATACTTCCATTTAATGATCAGTACACCAATCCCACTTGGCTCACCAAATTTCGTTCTTCTAGGTCAAACCGTTCCTTTGCAGTAACCGTTTTCATGTTTAGGTTTCACTCTGTTTTCGCCTATATGGATACATGTAGTTGGAACTCTAAATCAAACACGGTTTGTGCTAGCTCTTTGAAACTTGGCACAATAATGTAGTTCCAAGTTCTATCGCTATGGTTTGTGTCCTATTGAAGTAGCCCCAAGCAGAGACTGACGAGAATCACTTTCATTGAAAGGGGTTGCCAAGCTTCCAAAAAACTAAGAGTTTCCTGAAATCTCAACAAACATTTTTTCACCCAATCTTGATGATACTTCCATTTAATGATCAGTACACCAATCCCACTTGGCTCACCAAATTTCGTTCTTCTAGGTAAAACCGTTCCTTTGCAGTAACCGTTTTCATGTTTAGGTTTCAATCTGTTTTCTCCAATATGGATACATGTAGTTGGAAGTCTAAATCAAACACGGTTTGTGCCAGCTCTTTGAAACTTGGCACAATAATGTAGTTCCAAGTTCAATCGCTATGGTTTGTGTCCTATTGAAGTAGCCCCAAGCAGAGACTGACGAGAATCACTTTCATTGAAAGGGGTTGCCAAGGTCCAAAAAACTACGAGTTTCCTGAAATCTCAGCAAACATTTTTTCACCCAATATTGATGATACTTACATTTAATGATCAGTACACCAATCCCACTTGGTCACCAAATTTCGTTCTTCTAGGTTAAACCGTTCCTTTTCAGTAACCGTTTTCATGTTTTGGTTTCACTCTGTTTTCTCCAATATGGAAACATGTAGTTGGAAGTCTAAATCAAACACTGTTTGTGCTAGCTCTTTGAAACTTGGCACAATAATGTATTTCCAAGTTCTATCACTATGGTTTGTGTCCTATTGAAGTAGGCCCAAGCAGAGACTGACGAGAATCACTTTCATTGAAAGGGGTTGCCAAGCTTCCAAAAAACTACGAGTTTCCTGAAATCTCAGCAAATATTTTTTCACCCAATCTTGATGATACTTCCATTTAATGATCAGTACACCAATCCCACTTGGCTCACCAAATTTCGTTCTTCTAGGTTAAACCGTTCCTTTGCAGTAACCGTTTTCATGTTTAGGTTTCACTCTGTTTTCTCCTATATGGATACATGTTGTTGGAACTCTAAATCAAACACGGTTTGTGCTAGCTCTTTGAGACTTGGCACAATAATATAGTTCCAAGTTCTATCGCTATGGTTTGTGTCCTATTGAAGTAGCCCCAAGCAGAGACTGACGAGAATCACTTTCATTGAAAGGGGTTGCCAAGCTTCCAAAAAAACTACGAGTTTCCTGAAATCTCAGCAAACATTTTTTCACCCAATCTTGATGATACTTCCATTTA